>NW_015116765.1:0-4108 GCF_001443285.1 Poecilia latipinna | reverse complement strand
ATAGCACTTTTCCAGTCATTTTGACCACTCAAAGCGCTTTACACTGGAGTCACATTCACCCATTTGCACTCACAAACACACACATTTATACACCGATACGCAGATCACACATCCACAGTCGCCCCTAAAGTCGCCCTTTAATTGCTCTATTGTTCTTTTTTTAGGTTTCTGTAAGGTGCAGTGGTCCATTGAATGGGAATGTTCTGTCGATCCTCACTGTTCTTAGGAAGGAGAAATGTCAGTTTGTCTGGAATACTGTGACATTGTATCAAAACAATACTCTGTCCTTGGTGAAACATTTTTCACATTTCCTCTAAAGTGTACTTATTGTTTTATTGTGTTAATTTTCATAAGCATGTTGGCTGTAAACTTTGAATGTATTGACAATTTGTACAATTCAGTTATAGTATATTGGCTCTTGAAAAAATGTGGGTAACATTTTATTTGACAGGTTGTGCATAAGACTGATATGATACTGTCATAAACACAATATAACATCTGTTAGGAACATACCAACAGTGTCATGAAGTGTCATTCAGTAAATAATGACAATTTTAATGAGAAGTTGCTTTAAAAGTTGAATGAAAGGTTTTATGTTATGTTTATGACAGTGTCATGTCATCAGTCTTATTATGCACACCCTATCAAATAAAGTGTTACCAAAATGGTAATATATTGAAAGCACAATGTAATTAGTTTCACCTGTAAAGTGTGTTGTAATGGATCCTTCTGTGTTCTGTAGCCTGATGTGTTGCCAGTACTGATGTGTGTATGAAGCATGTAATGTACAAAGTGGCGAATAACAATAATAAAAGACATTAAGTACCATATTTTCCGCACTACAGGGCGCACTGGATATAAGGCACACCTTCAATGAATGGCCTATTTTAAAACTTTTTTCATATATAAGGTGCACCGCATTATAAGGCACATAAAATAGACATTACAGTAGAGGCTGGAGTTACGTTATGCATCCACTAGATGGAGCTGCACTAAAGGATGAATGTCTAAAGCCACTTTGTTGACATAAAGAATGTCAACAAAACAGTCCGACTCCGGTCGGTGAGGAGAGCCTTCCGCGACTGGGCCGGGGCGTGGCCGGATGATGGTCACCCTTCTCCGTTCGCGCACAGCATGTTCGTGGAGAACGTGGTGCTAAATGACCTGCAGATGACCTGATTCTAGACGGTCGGTAGGTGGATAGGTCAGTCAAACTTTATTAATAGATTACAAACCAGCGTTCTGACAACTATCCCAGCATGCGCCGCACGCTTCTTCTGCGGGCGAAAATGAAGTCGGCGTCTGCTTACCGTAGTTGCTAGACCTGTTGTGGCTCAATATTGGTCCATGTATAAGGCGCACTGTCGGCTTTTGAGGAAATTGAAGGTTTTTAGGTGCGCCTTATAGTGCGGAAAATACAGTAACAAAAATGTGTACTTCATTAGCAATTATAATAAGCAAAAGTGTATTTGTAGCATACTGTAATCATAATAATATATTAAATATATATTTACAATATACTTAAAATACAATCTAAGTATACATTAAATCTAATTCAATCACTAAAATAGTACACTCAAAATATACTAATCAAGCATGTTTTTAGTACATTTAAAACAGTACACTTAAGTTTGTACTTAAGTACTACTTAAGTTTGTCCAAAAAAAGTACGTTGAAGTATGCTAAGTACACTTTAAGTAGTGCTTAAGTACTACTTAAATACTACTTAAGTACACTAAGCATTAAATTAGCATTTCAAAAAAGTCACACTTTAGGTATGCTAATTCTAAGTATACTTGAAATATACTCATGATTAGTCCTACTAAAAGTATGCTTAAGTATGTTAAAGTTTAACATACTTGGTACACTAGTTTTTCACCAGTAGTTATAGTTAGTGCTTAAGGCAGATAAGCTTAGTATTTTAGGTAAGCCTGTTCTTAAATTATTCAATCAATTTAAAATATTGTGTAACACATTATGGACACTGGGGATCGGCCAGCAAAGCATCCCATGATGCATTTAATCAAAAGGTCTGTTACACTTCCAAACCAACCTTTGTTTAGATGGTACATTATATTGTGCATTATGTTATAACAGAAGTCATTAGGGGTTTACATTAGTTAATTTCCAAAGGAAAAGTTGAAGTGCTTAGGAAGCTTTGAGGTTGCTTGTCTCGTTTTTTAAGTAAAGATATAGATTAGAATCTACGATATAGTTAAGATTTTCCATTGGTTTCCTTAACATGTTATACATCATTATGAATATTAATTTATAAAAATAAATTACTTATATTCTACGAAGTAAAGAAAACATTTAGAAAGCATTTAAACTGTTTTATTAACCTTCAATATTTAAAACACTAATAATAAATCCAGTAGGCGAAAGGAATTAGGAGGTGTCAGTCTGAGATAGTTGATAGGTGTAGGCAGTCCTACTTCCTCCTTACACTGTTAGAATTAACACAGAGCAACTATAATTTTGGTTATGCAAGTATCAAAAACACAAAGTACCATCTTGAAGACAAAGTAAGATCTCAAATCAACTTATGCAATATTCCTTTATGAACTTAAGTCTCTGAACAAATCTTTTACTATTCAGTCTAGTAAACAACACTGAACACATAGCATGGCAGACAAACATTCACTCCAACATGAAACAGACACAAACGTTGGCGCAATCAGAATTTGGAGTCAGTCAAAATTTCATCACAGTCAAAAATGTGCAGTCAGTCCTCTTTGTGTTTATTTTCTTAAATTGTAATTACCAAATTTACTGAAGCTTCAAAATTTTCTAATTTTTCTTTTAACAACATATTTTAATGTTGGGGTGGTGAAGGAGTGGGTACCGGAGGGGGTTAGCGGGGCCTAATTACCGATCATTTCATGCATACTCAAACAGCTGTTAATGTTTGCATACTGCATTTGCATTGAAGAGATTGAAATTTACATTTCTCTCTGCATCTCAAAGTTGCTGTTTGCCTTTCACATTTACTTAAAGCTGCACTGTAACTTTTACAAAAATATGTTTTTTTCCATATTTTTCCAGGACGATGCTGCCTAACTGGAAGCAAACGTGCATAAAAACGAGAAGATTATGTAAAACTTACTGTTCCTGTATGAAAGTCCTCTGTTCCATCCAGGAGCCTGCTCTGGCTGCTCCAGCTGCAGGTGGGACGGAGCAGCTGCAAGGCCAAACAGAGGTCAAACAAAGGTCAAATTAAGTCAAACCTGACCTGTTTGGTAGACAGTATCCATCCATTCCCCCGCCCGCCCGTCTGTTAGTCTTTTTGCAAATGTTCTAAGATACTGACACTAAACTGACAAAAATACTTAATTTAGTGTTTTTGCATTACTGCTAGAGAACATTAGAGGATTTATGGAGATGGTTGAAGCAGATTATCAAAATGAACTGAAAGCATATTACTGATATTTTAAGAGTTTTTATTATTTTTTTTTACCTTGGTTAACTCTTTTATTGTCATTTTGTAGTATATGGTATAAATAAAATGGTATGGTATAAAAAAACGGTCTGTCCATCCGTCCGTCCCTAGTTGTTTGCCATCTAACAAACCCTGGAGATTTGCAGATTCTCAATTATAAATATACTATCAAATAAATATTTGATTCATAGAGCAGTTTTATAACAACTGAAGGTAACATAAAATACATAACACTGCCCCTTTAAAAAACGATTCCTTTAAAAATAAGCCGAGCTCTCAACATTAAGCTGTTTTCTCCTCTGCTGCTGGATTTGCAGAGCTGCATTAGATCACGGCGGACGTCAGGAAGCATGTAGCACCGGGTCAGTCAAACATCTGTCAGGCTCACCTGGCGTCCTGTTACATCATACCTACTGTGCCACACACGTCAAGTGGTGCTACGGTAATGTGATACGTTTGGCTGCAGCTGCTTGACAAGCAAATGTTGCGTGGGTGAGGTTCCTGTTCCCTGTCATCCTGTGTCTCTAATAACAGGCAGAGCTGTGAGATTAGAGCAGATAAAAAGGAAAAGTTAAGTCTTTAATGCTGAAGTTGGAACTAAAGCAGCAGTAGGAGTTATTCTGTATGAACTAAATGGAATTACATTTATATATAAATGTAATTCCATTT
>NW_015116764.1:12585-29914 GCF_001443285.1 Poecilia latipinna | reverse complement strand
CTGCTGGTAAATATCTCTAAGATGTTCCTTCGTTGGACTCAGTATTACCAGGCAACAGCTCACATCCTTGTTGTGGTTCTTGACTCTCCTTAAATCCACTCATGTCATTTTTTGTGTAATATAATTTTGCTCAGTTGTCATTTTAGGTGTTGCATTAAATAGAAAATAGCTGTTCTCCATTAGATTTAGTGGGACTTCAGCAGGATCACGGCTAACGGCAGTGAAACTTACCTCACATTATTTAACTTACAGCAGAGAGGAAATTAATGCATGAAGGTTAAAGTGGTTGTTGAATTATACAGGAGCTGTCAAGGGCTTCTTATGCAGCGTAGGGTTGGGACTACATTATAAGATGCGTAGCCTGAACTTATGTAAAGATTGTTTTCCTGCCAGTTTTTTCCCTTTTTTTCTCTTTTTGTTGTTTATTTGCAGAGGAACAAGAGTAAAGTGTAAGCATATTCTCAGAAAATCCTTTTTTATGCCCGTATCTTATTTTATTGCTGTGACTTGCTGAATCATCCATTTATTCAGCTGTTTATGAGGTTCATTAGTCAGTTGGACTGAATTTAATTGCTTTTCTGCTCAAATACAGTTTTATTGTCAAATCATCCTTGATGGAAAAAAATGTTTACTTTTTATTTTTTTTGGACAAAATTTCAATCAAGTTCTGTTTATTTGCCCATCACCAGTTGATAACATGACAAATCTTATCGATTAAGGCATTTTCCAAAACATACTGGCCCAATCTGTATTTAACTGTACAGAATCCAGCTGATTCAGATTAAATTAACTTAATCCAATCATGTCAGATTCAGATTGAGGTAATCAGTCACCAAACAATAATACTGTTCAATTTCATGCAACACCAGGCAAATCTGGGTGAACAATTATGACCTTTTGGTAGGGCGGCGCGACAAACAGATTATTACAAGTAACTTTTCAGCAAGATATATAATAATTTCTTTAAATTGTTGAAAACTTACAGTTCTACCTGTCTGTCTATCTATAAAAAAGGAGATTTCTTCCAAAAAAAAAACTTAGAAATTTTGAGATAAATTCAGAAATTTTCTAGAAAAGAAACTTGTACATTTCTGAGTTTGACAAGTTGACAATTTGCTAGAAAAACCTCA
Organism: Poecilia latipinna; assembly: GCF_001443285.1. Classification (NCBI taxonomy): domain Eukaryota; kingdom Metazoa; phylum Chordata; class Actinopteri; order Cyprinodontiformes; family Poeciliidae; genus Poecilia; species Poecilia latipinna. Next base: position 28,784 of record NW_015116764.1, on the reverse strand, counting down.
TTTTTAAATTAATCTGTAGACATTTCTAGAAAAAAAACTAAAATTACTGAGTTTCCAAAGTCAAAAATTTTCAACTTTTGGAAATGTTTTGAGTTTCAAGTCAAATGTTTTTAACTTTCAGAGCTCAGATATTTCATTGTTTTTTTTTTCGAGAAAGTTTTTTACTTTTCAAACTCAGAAATTTCTGAGATTTATTCAAAAACCTTTAATTTTTTTCTCGCAATTTTTTTCTTTTGGGACTCAAAAATTTCTTATTTAATTTAGATAAATCTCAAAATTTTGAATTTTTTCTAACAAATTTTCAACTTTTGAATCTCATAAATTTACACGTTTTTCAGCAGAATGTACTCTTTTTTCTATCTACAACTCGCTGTCGTACCTGAAACAGTTTGAAGACGGCTCTAAAATGTGCCAGCACCTCAGGTTATTTTTCCAACCACTTTGGGTCAAAGTTTTGACAAACCAGCAGCGATGTGCCAGCCTCTGTCGCCCGGCAGCGTGCCTGACGCTGTGTTTGCGTTCTTCAAGGTGGAGGATGAGCAGAAGCCGATACATGTGATGAATATCCAATAAGGTGTGTTAGTTATTTATTTATCTCAACCTGGAACGCTTCCCTGCTGAGTTTCATTTTAAGCTTCTGCAGAGGGAATGAACACTCAGTTTGTCCTGCTGTGCATCTCGATGATGTGAAAATATTCCCATAGTCACAGGAAGTGAGGTTGTGATGCATTCACTGCCTTCGCTAAAAAAAGAGCAGCATTGGGTTTGATTGGAGAGTTTAGTTTCTGATGTGCTGAAGTGTTGGCACTGCCTGGGAATTTACATAATTCTCATTTCTGTGGTTGGGTTGTTCAGCATATCAGGGCGATTCCAGATAGAACAGAAAAGGAGTAAATTTCCCACAAAAAACTCAGACATCTTCTAGAAAAAACTGAAATTTCTGAGTTTGAAGTCAAACATTTGCTCAAAAAACTTGGAAATTTTGATGTTAATCTCAGAAATTTTCTAAAACAAAAGAATTTTTTTTCAAAGTTTCAAAAGTCAACAATTTTTGACTTTTTTCTAGAAAATCTCTGAGATACATTATATATATATATATTTTTTTACTTTTTTCCCCCCAGTAAATTTCTGAGTTTTTACTTTTGAAACTCAGATCTCCAAGTTTTCTCTAAAGAAAATTCTAAAATTAATTAATGGCACGTCGCTCCTGGTTTGTCATATTAATTCTAATATCAAGATTTCTGAGTTTTTGTTCTGGAAATCTTTTGACTTTTTGAATTCTGAAATGTTTTTCTTGAAAATTTTGAGATTAATCTAGAAGTATATGACTTTTTTCCTGCAAATTCACAGGAAAGTTGGAGATTCCAAACTCCAAAAAATTCCTTGTTTTTCTAAAAAACTGCTGGGATTAATCTCAAAATGTTTGAGTTTTTTCCTCTCTGAATCGACCATCATAATTACTTTACACAACGTGTTTCAGGAGTGTTCAGATGTTGCCGTCCCTGCAGTCTCCTGGACTCCATTAAATCTCCAGCTCTTTATTAAGGATCTTCACATGTTGATGTGTAATCTCACCATCTTCATCTCTCATAAAGTCACGGCTGTCTGAGTTTTGTCGTTCTGAAACAAACCCAACATGGCCGTCCAGTGTGTTTCTAAGGCGATGAGGCTGAATGCATAGGTACGTTTTCCTGTGTTGATGTATCAGAACCACTGCAGGATACATTATGGCAATTTCCATCTTGACAAGCCAACGAGTGTCAACCCTGACACGATGCGCCTCTCCCCGGTTTCCACCTCCCATGGTGCAACAGGAAACCACATCAGCTCCTGGAAGACGCGTCTTTGGCGTGCTTTTCTTACTTCCTACTTGATAAATAAAATATTTGGCAACAAAAACGTTTTGGGCTTCCAAAGCAAACCATCTCCAACTGGTCTGACTCCAGCTAGTAATGTAAAAACGTTTTCATTGATGAAAATTTATATTTACTATGACTGCAACAAACAATTATTTTCATGATTCTAATCTAGTAAAACATTGTGCCAATAAATAAAGATGATTTGGGGGGTGATTGTGAGTTAGTGGAGCCAAGTTGTAGCATTAATTTAAGACAGTTTCTGCATGAATGTCCCTCTGTTCATGCAAATTTTATTCTTTTCCTCTTTTATTTTTCTCTTCAAACATCAAACTAGGAGCTCACTGTTTTGCTATTTGTTATAAATGGGTCTAATGTGAGAAAATCACAATTTTCAGTTAATTCAGTCAGTAAAATTTAATTTTTTTCTAAGCGCAAGTTTTTAATTATAAATGAAACGCTAGATCAGTCAACTTTAAATTAACTCATTAACTGATATAAACCATGAAATGCAACATTTCTGAAGGACAGTTTGATCTTTTTCCATCCAGTTGGAGTCAATTGATCCGGTTTTATTTTAGGTTCTGCATGGCTGCTTCAGCTGTTAGACACTTTAAAGGAGTTTTATCTCCAGTCCAGATGGAGATATCTGGGTGAGGGGGTCACCACGCCGTCTTTCTGCCTCCATGGAGGAAGCCGTGTTTTGGTTTCCTGACCTATTTATCTTCATGCAAAAATCCCAGCAGTTCAACAGAGTCAGGCGGAGACGGGAGAATAAAAGGAAGTAAAAGCAAACGGAGATGAATCGCTCACTAAAAGCCACGCGTACAGCAGTCAGAATCCATTTATCTGTCATGTGTGCGTGAGCTGCTGTAAATCACTTTCAGCTGCTGAGGTTTACGATTCCATTTTGTGAAATATTATTGTGTTTCCTCCGCCGTGGATCAGGTGAGAATAAAGGACGACGGAGGTGAAAAGGAGAAGTGAGCGTTTCTGTCTGTGAATGCAAATCTGGACTCAGTGCAGATAAATCAGCTGGTCAGATAATGTAAAACTGGATGAAATCGGCTTATCGCGGGTGGCATTTATCAATATTTATGCTGGCAGGAGGGTCGCAGCAAGGACGATGTACCATTTTCTTAGAGAGAAGAGAAAATATACTTTATTCTCTCAGCTTCTGACCTCCGGAAAACTCTCTGGGGATTGTTGTGCAGGAGTAAAACATTCAATTTCAGTCCTAAAATGTGTTTTCTATTGGCAACCCAGTACAAAATCAATCAAGAATAATCTTCCTCTAAAAACTTGAAAAATCTATTTTATGCAGTGAGAAAAAAAAATCTCACAGTCGGCCGATGTGGTTTAAAAACATCTGACTTTTTTTTCATCCCAGATAAGATTTTTCTCACTTTCTTTTCTAGAAAATAAATTAGAAATATTTTCAAAAAAGTGTCTTTTATTTCAGTCGTCCCTTCTATGAGTTGCACTACAGGCTGTTATTGAATATAGTCATAGTGTCAGCAGAACAACATTAAAATAATGAGAAAAAAACTTTGATATCAGGATCTGACACAGTCCTGCTCCTGATAATAATTTGATGCTGATGTGTTAAGATCAAGTTAATCTAAAAAATTCTGAGTTTTCTAGCAAATTTTTGACTTTTAAAACTCAGAAATTTTCTTGTTTCTAAAAAAAACCTCAGAGAAAATGTTTTTTGTAGCAAATTTTAAACTTCTCAAACTCAAAGTTTTTTGCTGAAAATCCGTGAGATTAATGTTAAAATTTCGAAGGGTTTCTTGCAAACTTTTGGTTTTTGAAACTCGATTGAAAAGTTGAAAATTTGCTAGTAATAACAAAAACAATGTTTTTTAGATTATGCAAAGAAATATTCTAGAAAAAAACTTTGAAATTTATGAGTTTCTAAAGTCAGAATTTTTCCACTTTTTGGAAGTTTTTTTTCTAGAAAGTTTTGGAGATTAACCTCAACATTTCAATTTTATTTGCATTTCAATCTTAAAAATTTCAGAGATTTTCCAGAAGATTTTTGACGTTACTTTCAAAATTTGTGTTTTTTTCTAAAAGTCATTTGGCTTTTCAAACTCAGAAATGCCCTTGTTTTTGTTTTATGGCAGAAATGTACTCCTTATTTTTTTCTACCGTGATACGGCGTCTTAAGACACACATCCATAACGAAGTTGCACGTTTGAAGCTGCATCCCTCTGTGCGTCACCGCCGCTGACATTTCACCGGTTCAAACCACCCGAGGATTCCCGCATGAAAACAATCTTCTGCTTCGTGCTGCTTCCAGTCATTTTATTATGTGCGCCGTGTGGAGCTGGATGTGCGGTTATTTTTACCTCCTGTCCTTGTCCTCAGGTGTGCGGCGCTTCCCGGTGGATCAGACGCGTTACAGCTGCTGCTCGGTCACTCTTCGTCCTCTAGCTACAAAAGCAGAACCTTTCACACAAACTGCATGAAAAACTGGAAAAGTTTCCCTCAGACGTTTGTTACTCTGGATATTTCTGTGTTTGTGTCTACAGTTGGTGGGTGTGAGAGAAAGTGGGTCAGCAGCTCGCCCTGGTTACTGCTCAGTTGAACCGATAAATCATATCATTACGCTGCAGACAGAGTTGGTCCTCTGTTCTTTTACGACCTCGGAAATGTTTCCAAAAAACGCGGAGGAAAAAGGTTTTTCTCCATTTATCTGAACAGCTGCGTGTTGTTCTCAGTTAATAAAAACTGCTGCTAAAATGACCAAATACAGCTAAAACCAACAGAAGCTGCTCAACTGGCTGTAGCCTTGAATTGATTTTTTTTCCTTTTTTTTTTTACAGCAGCTCAGTTCATTCATAAATTTAACAAAACCGGCCATTTATAGTATTAGAATTGAACTATTTTCCATTTAAGCTTCTGGTTTTAGAGCATCTTGTCTTACATTAAAGGAGAACTGTTGTGGAAAATTCACATTCTACAACTTTTATTATTCCATTTGGGTCTCAGCAACAACACCCAAATGTTTATAGTAACAACTTCATGTTTTTTGGTGTCTGGAAAATGAGCTGTTTTCAAAACCTCTGGCTTGTTAAGTCACATTCAAATGGCACAGCCGTTACCCAGCAACCTAAACAGAGTTCTGCCCATTACCTAGCAACCTAAACAGAGTTCCTCCCGTTACCTATAGCAACCCAAGGAGTTCCTGCATGTTTGGTCAGCTGGTTTTACCGCTGTATGTGCTGTACAATGGCTGCTGGAGAGGACAAGTGTAGAAACCACTTGCTGCATTTTTGTTGGTTGTGCAGATGCTAATGCTTTTTAAAGATGTTTGGATGCATAATTGCACATTTATTTGAGCTATTATCTACTTAATTTACCTTTGGGATCAATAATCAATGGATTTTGCTTATTTTTAATTTTATGTTTAATCTCTTTTCAGCCATTTTTACCTGTGAGTGTAAAGGTTGAGTTGGGGGCGTGGCTTATTTGGATTTAAAGTGACAAGACGCCCTTTAAAAGCGTATTCTGAAAGGAAGAGACTAAATTCTCATTATCTAAGAATGATTTTGTGCAAAACTTTGTGATGAACATGCTTTGTATAGACCATAAACCTATCCTAACCTGTTAAAGGAAGCATAGTAGGTCATTTTTAACATCATTTTACCTCATATTGTTGGTGTTGGCGTTCATAAATCAGGTATTTTAGCTTCATTTTTATCTTTAACGTGTAGACGACGTGTGGCTGAGGCAGAAAAAGGAAGTAAGTCACTTGAAAAATGATAAGTGTGAAGATTTTGCATAGAGGAAGAAAGGATTCTTAGTCAAAACGGAGCAGCAGAGTGTTTGGGAATACTGGGCCACAAAGCTTTTTAGTCAGATCAAAGCTAATCCATATTGGACTTGGTAAAACCCTCGACAGTCAGTGGGAATCCTCTGCCTTCCTCTCCGTCTGTTCCATCTTCCTCAGCGCTCCGTGAAACCGGTTGGACTTTCAGCACCTTTTCTCTACTTGAGCCGGCGTGGAGAAACTAGGTCAGCCATGGAGGAAGAAGTGAGCAGTCTGGCCTCCAGACTCGGTTAAGGAGGGAGTGTTTTGCCTCCAGGGAGGCAGAGGATGGAGAGGCTTTAGCTGCGGGAGCCGATGCCACTGACAAGGTATTGACCTGGCAAGCTAACGAGGATCCGCTCAACTCTTGGTGCTGAAGTAAAGTCTTTACTGGCTGCAGGCGTCATGGCTCCTATTTAACACTGAGGTTCATTCCCACCAGCCGTCTTTAGTCCACTTTAATCCAACTCTTAAAGGTCCGGTTTGTTTGTTGAGGTGTGAATGTGCAATCATACCAAAAGACTGAACTCTGCTCTGCCTACGAACTTCATCTTAGTTTGATTAATGTGAACTCTGGTGCGGTTTGAATGTATATGTGAACACCAAGCGGACTGCTCCAAAAGCAGGAAGTGGATTACAGTGCAGGGCATTCTGGGTAAATACGACCAAAACAAACAAGTCTAGTGCTAGCTGGAGAAAAAGACAAACGAGAAATCCTACAAAATCTGAAATCTGACACTGCTCTATTTTTGTTTGTATTTTGTGAAGAGTGAAGTTGTGTTCATGTTGACCTTGGAGGTTTTTGTGTTGTTTCCTTCAATGGTTCTTGGTGCAGCGCCCCCACAGGTGAGAAGGGGAACAGACTTTTCAAAGGGTTTGGTTCATTTGACTGAGTGCAGTGGGAAAGAAAAACACAGCAGCTGAAAATGTAACAAACCAATCGAACAGAATCTAGGTGTGAAAACACTCTAAAACTGAATCATAACGTCAAAACTCTCTTTATTTGTCAGCTATATGTTTCAATTTTGGAGCAATATTCAAAATATATATTTTCAGAAAACCCAAAAAAGTGCATTAAATGCTACTATTTTATAAAATTTAAACACACTGTGAACTACTTCTCAGTCCTTTGCTCCTAAAACAGTTGTAAATGGCATAAGGAGGAGCATTGTTGTGATTACGTCCTAGAAGTTTCACACAGAGCAGGAGCTTCTTACAGAGAGAAAAACTAATCATGTTTAATTTTTACAGTATTTTTATAACGGCTGAAGGTAAAATAGTTACTAGATTGTGATATAAAATGACCCTCTGTATCTGGAGAAGACATAATGTCGCCCTTTAAGAGAGAGAAAGAGACTTAACTAATCTGTAGCAATGTTGGAAAGAAAAGTGGGCTAAAATTCATTCTGTGTTCTTCTTGTATCCATGCACAGCTTTTCCAAATTGCTCTCATGTTTGTCTAATAAATTATTATGAAATGTGAGATGGTATACTTTCTTTCTAAAGTGAAATTCTTTATATTCAGGGAGGATTTCAGTAGATATTTGATGTTTTTTCTGGTCCTGTTATGTTTTTCCATCCAAGGTCGAGTTTGATCTGCACTTAAATGAACCTGCCAGCAGGACTGAATGATCTGCTCTGAACATGTTTGATGTGAAACCTCTTCTTATCTCTCTCCTGCTGCATCGGTGTCCCTACGGGGCGCCATGAGAGCTGTAATTACCTGAGATCTTGTTTCTGATAAGGGACACCGACGCTCAGTATTGCGGGACAATCAGTGGTCACCTTTTTCTATTTCTATCATCGTTTCTCTCCATCTCACTTCGTCCTCTCCCGCTTTTTACGCCTGAAGGGACAGCGTCTCTGTCATGATGGCAGCGTAGAAAAAAAAGAGAGAGAGGAAAATCTACTCGTTTTTCTTCCTTTTTTTCCTCCTCAGCAGTTTTCACACTTGACAATTTGGGCAAAGAAACAAAACGTAAAGGCGGCTTGGCCCTGTTTGGTATTCATTGTTTCCACGGTGGTATTTTGACAGGACTTAATCATCTGTAAAAGCAAACTATCGCCGCTTCTGCATGAATTAACACCGCAGACGTGATTATGCAAGAAGAGCCGGATGTGGAAGGAGGGTTCCTGGAGTATGTGGCCAGAAGGAGAAAAAGGAAACAGCCACAGTCGACACAAATACCGAAGGATCTCATGAATACACTGCAGTCACCTGCTGGATGATACAGACGTTTCTGCATCATTCACAAGACTGCCAGTTGTTTCTCATATGTCATTATAGGGCTGCAACGAACAGTTATTTTAGAAAACAGCTATTCTATCAATTGTTCTGATGATTAATCAATTATTCTAGCGGTTAATCAGATACAAATCTGCCATGTTTTTGTCTTGGATTAACCGATTAACTGATGTATAATTAAATTGCAGAAAGTGCTTAATCGGATTTTTTTTCCTTTTTTCTATAATTTGAAATTAATCTTAAGGTAAAACTGCCTCTTGAAGTGTTTTGAATTCAGCAGATTTGCAAAGTTTTTTTTTAAATCTTAAATTCAAAATGCAAAACAATAAACCATGCAAATTATTGAACTAATTTTAATTCATCATGCTATTAACTGATTTATTTCTTATTACAACAGGCCTTATCTTGTGATTAAGAGGCTTTTATTTTGACATGCAGTTTCTAAAGACTGGTCTTTCTTCTTCTCTTGCAGATGGAACATTTCGCCAACTGAAGGACAACAGTGAAGTTGAAGACGATTGCAAAACATCCCAACCTGCTCTGCATTGAAACCCGGGCTACCGGCTGCTGGATGCACCTTTCCAACATGGAGACTCTTTCCCAGGACTCCATTCTGGAATGCCAGATCTGCTTTAACTACTACAGCCCCCGGCGGCGGCCCAAACTCCTGGACTGCAGGCACACCTGCTGCTCCGTGTGCCTGACCCAGATGCGCAGCACCCAGAAGGAGATCCGCTGCCCTTGGTGCCGCGGCGTCACCAAGCTTCCCCCCGGCCTGTCCGTCTCCCAGCTGCCAGACGACCCGGACATCATCACCGTCATCGCTATACCTCACGCCTCGGAGCACACGCCTGTCTTCATCCGCCTCCCTAGCAATGGTTGCTACATGCTGCCGTTGCCGGTCACCAAGGAGCGGGCGCTCGGCCTGCCTGGAGACCTGGGTTGCCGCTTTCTTCCTGGCAGCCAGCAGAAGGGCATGACGGTGGTGACGGTGCCCGAACAGCAGCCTCTGGGCCTGGCGATGGGCCTGGAGGGCGTCGGGCTGGACGGCAGCGAAGGCGAGAGGAGAGTTCCCGGCCCTGTTGGAGGAGGAAAGGGTTCCACATGGTCCGGCGTTTGCACGGTTATTTTAGTGGCGTGTGTGCTGCTGTTCCTGTTGGGAATCGTGCTGCACAACATGTCCTGCATCTCCAAACGCTTCACTGTTATCTCCTGCGGCTGAGGGAGGTCGATTGGACCTCCTGCGGACCTCTGCCCCCTCCTCAGTGGCCCAGATTCTTCTGAGGAGAGGAGACTTAGCTTAACATCACAGGAAAACCAGGCAACGGCGGTTTTCCCGATGAGGGAACAACGAGGGCGAGAAGGAGATTTACAAACTGTCTGTCAGCATTGTTTGTTGTTTTCAATTATGAAAACTGAAAATGGATATTTTCACCAGCTCTGTGTTGGTTCTAAAAACTGCCACATCTTTGTGTTTTCTTCAAGAACGTTCTGAAAGTCACTGTGGATCTGTTTTTAGACAGCTGATTGTGTTTTCCTAGAGTGACGTAGACACCCATTACACTCGAAGTGACTGGAACGCCTGTTTGCTCTGTGGTTTGTAAAAGTTCATCAGTTATCTGTGTTTTTATTGGCCATAATGAGGCTTTGAGCGCTGTGTCTTAAAGGTGACCTGTTATGCTTCCTTCAACAGGTTTGGATAGGTCTATGGTCTGTATGAAATATGTTTGTCACTTTTTTTGCACAAGTCATTCTTAGATGAGATTTTAGTCTATTTTGAGCTCCTTTCATAATGAGCTGTTTTAGGGCATCTTGTCTCTTTAAATCCAAATAAGCTGCTGCTGGCCACGCCCCCTTACTCAACATTTAGACTCACACAAGAAAATGGCTACAAACAGATGCGCAATTATCCAACCGTACATATTTGAAAAGCAGAAATGGAGCCTCCTGCACAACCAATAAACCAGAAGTGAATAACTAAACATTTGGTCTTTTCCAGCAGCTATTTTACTGATACAGTGATAAAACCAGCTGACCAAATGTCCTGGACCCAGCTTGGTTTGTTACGTCACATTCTAGAGGGTTTCAAAATGGTTAATTTTCCAAACACCAAAAAACACCAGCTTGGGATTTTTTTAAGCACTTGTGCTGTTTTAGAAGCAATTGAGATCCAAATGGAAGAGTAAAAGCTTGTAAGATGGGAATTTTGCATAATAGGTCCCCTTTAAAATCCAGAACCTGGACTGTTCTCTGATTCGGTGGGAATCAACATCCACATCTTCCCATTTGAGTTTCTTTGTTTTCCTGTTAAAGAACCTGTTTAGGCCGAATTGTTGAGCAGTATATTGTACAGCTGAACTATACACAGCTAGCTCTGAGATGCTTTAGGATTGTAAAAGTGTGATTTTTTGTTTAAATCAGCCAATAGAAGTTTTTTATTGCTTTACTTATATTTTAATTAAAAACATTTGTTTGTTCAAGCCTCACAAATCTCAATGTTTTTTTTTGTATATTAGGTTTTGGCTTTTAGGTTGCACCAAACAAGCAGTTCAATCCTTGAGAGCTGCTATCCTTCAACCTTTGGATCCTTCTTATCTCTAAAACCTTAAATTCTCCGGCATCAGTCAATTATTTCCGGTTTTTATCTAGCAGAAATCCTATTTTTCACAGCTGACTGAACTTAATAGCTCACTCTTTTTCTTTGTTTATCCTCAGGAATCTCTTTTTCCTTCAAATCTTTATGGATTTATTGTCACAGAGGTAATTAACATTCCTCAGGGGCCAATTGCAGCCAGCTTTTCTGCAGCATGCCACTTCGGTTAACTACAGCCAGCAGCAGCAGCGCTTTGCAATGAAGAGCTCCACATGCTTGGTGTTTATTTCTTTACTCTAAGGATCATTGAAGGGTTTTGTTTATCTCCAAGTGCCTAAAGACTGGACAAAATTTCTAAGATTCTCACTTTTCCTTTCATTTTCATTGTAGATAATTACTTATATCACACTAGAATTATCAAGCAGTTTTTCGTTCTACTTTATAGCCCATTTAAAGCTAAAGAAAAGTTATAGTTTTTGTTTTACACTAATGCTAAACCTCACACCATCCACAATGAAGGAGAAATCTGAAAATAATTGAAGAAAGCAAACTAGTTCACATTCACACTGACAAAAGTTACCGCCTCCAACTGGTGCTAATCACCGCTAAACTGGACGTGACGCCATAACTTGATTGTTTGCCCTGCTTAACATCAAAATATGTAAATCTGCATTTTCAGAATGTTGGCAGAGGGGTTCCTAGAGTTTCCTGTTACTTTGGTTTAAGTGACATTATTGATTTATAGGTTTTCTTTACAGCTGATGTTTGAAAAATCATTTGTGAGAAATGTGAACAGCGAAACGAAGTTGCAGCTTACTTTCATGCTTTACAAGAAGGCAACAAATTCCTTTAGTTTAGGGTTTGGCATTAAGACAAATTGAGAGAACAAAATAATTTGAATATAGTTGAAACCAGAAGTTTACATACACCAAGGGTTCCCAAACCTCTGCATGCCATGGACCCAAACATTAGCTTCTGGCTTAGGAACCTTTTACCACAGATGCTACAACATATCTAAAGAAACAAGTTTTTCTCACTTTTATTCACTATTCATGCTAAACAAATGCACTATTCTTGCATTTGTTTAGCATGAATGCTGCCTCATACCTTCTGATTTTAATTGGCCATGAGGTCTTTTCCTCATCCATATAGCGCTTGCTGTCCTAGCTTGAGGAGTAAAGTAGCTTAGCAGCCAATCAGAAACATGAGCATGTTAAAAAACGTTTAAAGAAATTATTTTAAGTTATATTTTGTAATAATAATTGAAGAACAGATTAGAGTTTATGATTTAATTTAATTCAGTTTATCTTTATAGCACCAATACCAAAGCAGCTGCTACATAAAGGCTGGAAGAGACTCTGGAGGTAATTTTACTTTCTAATATTCTGATTTATTTTCTACCATCCCATCCTCAGAGTCAAACGTAGCTCGCTGCAGTTTCCCAGCTCTCACTTTCACTGTAGATCATTTGCATTTCTCCCATATTAGAGCTATAAAATTCAGTTTTTTCCATATCTCTGACACGCAGCATTACTGTAAATGCTTTTCAGAGGAGCTGTTTTCCTGTGTCACTGTGTTATATGAGCACTGCTGAGGATGTATCCTGGATTTTCCACATAAGCTGAGCAGAGGTTGTCATCCTGTTAAGCCCGGCAGAAGATCAGACTGTGGAAGGGGGAGAGAGTTAAAAACAGTGAAGGTTCCTATTTGTAGGAGGCAGTGTTGGGTGCAACCGAGTGAATAAATAGGTATATCAATTTTTCAGTGAACAGCCGCACAGTGTTTCTGACAACTTAAAACCTAAATATTTGAAAAGATTAGAGGGAAGCGCTGTGTGTTAACTCAAACTGTGATGTGTCAGAACAGAAAACCTGTTTCAAAACTGTTTCAGAGTGTGAACTCGCGACTTAAGCTGCTTTACAAGAACACTGTGTTTATTAAAGGTTAGTTTCCAGATTCAGGCTAGAGAGTTTCTAGAGAGTTTCTAGAGAGTTTATCTTTTAAAACTGGTAAAAGAGTTTTAAAGGGTATTTGTGAACTTTATTCTGAAAGTACAAGTTAAAAGTTCTTCTGGATGTGTATCAATCCTGAGTACTGAAAAATTATTCTCAGTTACAAGGCAACTATGAAGGAATAACATATAAAAGAATGAAATCAATGCCATAAAGACCACAGATACAGAAAATGTCGAACCACTTGTTGCTATGGCGATTCTGTTAAGAACAAACAAAACAGACACAAATCAATGTCTCAAACAAACAGTTGCTGTTTGGAAACCAAAAGTCATTTCAGAAAAAATCTCAGGCTGCTGTCTGCCAAACCCTCTGGTGGCCATATACATTCATTTTTACATTTCTTTTCCATTTTATAGGTAAAATAAGAATGCTCAATTCCAACTTTATAAGAAACATTCAGTGGTGACATGATGGGAGTGAACTGTAGTTTGCGTGAGCGACCTCTGCACTCTGGTGGGTTTTAAAAGAAAGCAGAATTTGTTGAACCAGAGAGAGGTGCACTGGGTGAAAACAGGGAGAAATGACTATGTTTGATATGTAAACTGTGTCTGTGGAGGAGAAACTGTGGACATGAAAGTGGTTTAAATCAAAAAGCTTTCTGGATATTTCACAAGGGTGAAAACTAGAGTGTGACATCACCTTCTGAGAGGAAATCTTATTGAAATACATAAAACTTACAGTGGAATTGTGTAAAAACAAAAGTTATTTAAATACTAGTTTATTCTGGTAAAGTCCAGCTATCTATAACTTCCTAAAACTTTAAATGGTGTTTCCACTTGAAAGTGTGGCTGAGCAATGGATCTTCAAAGAGGGCTGTGTTTTTCTGTCTACTATTGCTAAAATCCCTTTGCAGTACATGGGTTAATTCACATTTATGTTTTAAATTTTCATAAACAATGCAGAATGGATCAATAATGCACATTACAGAGCACCATTTCCTATCGAGCAACACGTTCAGATGGGTTTTGTTGTTTGTTCTCCACTGTTATGAAGAGGAGCAAACCAACAATCAGCATCTAGACGAGGAGTTTGAATTATAAAAATGCCAAAAAGCATCCAAAATAGCTTTTCTGTTGGCCACAGAAATAATAATTATTTTTCTACTGTGTTTGTGCAACCATTACTGCTTCACAAACTGAATGCAATCAAACTGAAAAATGGCAACGTCAGAAAAATTACCCTCAATCTCTGCAGCTGCTAAATGTGAGAGATGTGAAAAAGCAATTTCGGTGCTTCAGATGTGGATATAATGACAGGTTAATTAGTCTGCGTGTGTGAGGTTCTTGTATTTGTTCACCTGCGACCCTCAGTAACTGATGGTTGGGGTTGTGGGGTTGACAGAGTATGAAGGAGCTCATTTCCATCCTGACAGCATGTCAATCTCTGCTTATGAGAGCTTTACATGTTCGAAAATTTCCATCAGAAATTAGAACATTTTTCCTCCATAACCTGAAGGAAAAATGACAGAAATTAGTTTGGAATAGGTTGAACTGTAGCCTGAACAGTAACAAGAAAGCTGTAAGTTATTTCAGCACCTGGCTGGATACTTTATCATGGATTCTAATGTTTTATTTATGGACCCTTGCTAAATAGGTTTTTAAAAGTTCACACTGCTAAGATGGCAACAGTTTCAAGCATTTATTCAAGCATTATTGGGAGCAATATGACCAACTCTTGAAAATACATTTCTCCAACTAACCATCCTTTCAGACAACCATCATTTCAACCAACCAAAAACCAACCAACCATCCATCAAATCAACTTTCCTTCCAAAAATCCTAATAACTAACTAACTAACCAGCCAGCCATTCCTCCAACAGACCAATCACCAAACACCTTTTCTGAATAATTTAAAGGTCTGAAACATTGACACAAGATGGTCAATGTGTCTTCCACAGTCTAGAGCTGCAAGGTGCAATTCTTTTATGGTAATTTGATTTGCCAAGAAGCTGCCTTGAACCCTAAAAGAGTTAGAGAATTTTTATATGGAGGAGTGGGTTGAAATCCCCGCTGAGATGAGTTCAAAACTGGTAAACAGCTGGAAGAAATGCCTAAAGTTTCTCCACCAAGCTAATTTATTCCACTCAATGAGATGCAAACGGTTTTAAACTCTCATGTAATTTAGTCCATTGAACTCAAACTGTTAATTTCTTTTAGTAAAAGACCAAACATCCCTCTGCTATTTGTCTGTCAGATAACATTTGTTTATTGTCTTCTGGAAGCAATAATCACCAATATTCTCCTTCACTTCCTCTGCCCATTGTGCAAACCAACCTGAAAAACAAACTAATACACAATATGTACAATATGCTCCAAGACATTTGCCACAACTAATCTTCAGTTTTCTCCATTTCACTGCATAACTTTAGTCCAAAACTATCTGTGACTTCAGTTAAGTCACTGCAGACCTCACAGGGAGGAAAGCTCAGGCTCTCATCAGGGGATGGTAAATGAATAAAAACCAGGGCTTATAAATTCAAGAGCACTCATCAGCTCCTGTGCTTTTGTCTCATTTTCTTCACAGAGGATGCCCATGAGGTAACGCCGGGGTGTAAACAACAGATGGTTCAGTATATCAGCAGCAAGCCCTCGCCTCTTCAACATAAGTCCTTTACTGGAGTATTGTTTAGTGTAAAAGGAGCACAAACTCCTTACAGCCTCCAGCTTCTGCTTTGGAAATCTAGATGACACATCTTGACTTTTTCAACCCTGATTTTTCATAACTAATCAACTGAATTCAGTTTTTTGTGCATCTGTCTCTTTCTATCATTAAGAGGATGAGGGACGGCAATGATATCTATCATACAGACTGGCCCATGGCTGATTAGGGCCCCCCACACCACAAGGGCTCTAAAGAAGTAAAATTAGTAATTCAGTTCAGGCAGTGAGAGTGTTACATATTTAAGATGTGGCATTTCTCTTTCAGGCCAACTCAAACATTGACTGTATAATGTAGTTATTTGGCGATACATAAACATTAACCCAAGTAGTCAACATATGTCTGCTAAAGAGCCTCTGAATGACAGAATTTGCTTTAAGATGGTAAAATCAAATCAAATATAAAAATTATCGACAAACTAATTTTCATATCAAAGCTAAGCTTCGTAAACTATTAAAATTGTAGCCTCATTTTTCAAGAGGGAATACACAGGAAGCAGAAGAAGTATAGGCTATATCTGCTTCAAAACAAACTGAAAATGTCTTTCAGTAGGCTTCTACGTTGAAATCAGGACTGCTAATCCACCTCATTTGCTTTTGTTGCTCCTCTTTAAATGGCTGCCTATGTAGGGTTAGAGTTTGAATTCCTCCTTCTGTCTCTGCTCTCTGTATTTATGAAGCTCATGTGGAATTTGGGATCATATTGGAGGTATTATTTGAGCTTTAGAGGTACTAATTAGATGTTCCCAGTTATAAAAACAATACATTGTTGCCACGGGTATGCATTATAACAATTGTCTGAAAGTGAAAAAGTAAGAGCAAGAATCTTTCCAGCTGCATAACATCCAAACCAAAGGGAAAAAATTGTCCAAACATGCAATACAACTCAACCAAAAACATTTTGAGTAAAAGTAAAATAACAAATTCAAACTAACTTTTGTCAGTTGGCTTACATTTTTTCTGGCTTTTTTCGTACACAGTAAAAAAAAATTCCGTAAAAAAACTGGAAAATGTC
>NW_015116764.1:5991-11686 GCF_001443285.1 Poecilia latipinna | reverse complement strand
ATATATATATATATATATATATATATATATATATATATATATATATATATATATATATATATATATATATATATATATATATATATATATGTGTATATAAAGAGAATATAGAAATTTGTGTTTTTTATATATATATATATATATATATATATATATATATATATATATATATATATATATATATATATATATATATCTGACAGCATATGTTGATCAGACAGAACACTGGAGAATGGAGTTTACAGTCTCTAAAACATTTGCCTAAAATAAGATTTGAAGATATATCACGATTTGCAAACCAGTTCTCTCTGACAAAAAAAATCTAAATTAGACAAAGGCTACAAATTCTTCACCGAACAATACCCATTTGACTATAAAGGTAGGTATTTTTGTTTTGCGTAACCGTTAGCTTAGCATTAGTGAATTTTGTTAGCTAGCTAACTACGTGACATAACTGTCCCTTAACCAGAACGTTTTACTGTTTTTGAACTATAACGTTTTAGGCTCTAATCTTGATCAGATTCTTAAATTATAGACTGGAGTTGCCACTCATTCCATAAAATACGGGTTTGTTTGTTATAAGCAGAGATGTCCGGTGCCGCCGCTGCTTTGTAATGCCTTCCTCTAGTCGGACCACTTTTTCAGTAACAAATAATCTAACGAGTTCGTATTTCAAATCCAGTAATCAGATTAAAGTTATTTATCCAAATCACTGCACATTAATATTTTCTTTTGTGTTTCTTTTTATTCCTTCTGTGCGTCTTTGGGAGAGACTCTGTGACAGCAGCGACAGAAACATGAACAGTGCATGGAGATGCGCATTTTGTTGCTGGAAAAACAGAAATGTCAAGCCCAACTGTTATTTGTGGCTTTTGTCTTGTTTTTTCTAAACTCATAAAAAATAATGATTCACCGGTCGAGTTTTTTGGGGGACTTGTGTTTGAACGTGAAGGTGCTCATTTGAGCTTGGAAATGAGCAGAGATACATAATCAGCCCCAATATTTAAAATACTATTCTAAACAACGTTGTTGGAAGCTGTCCTTTATTTTCCATTAATACAGAAAATGAACCTCTAAACGTTACATCACTGACAGGCGGCGGTGTATATGTTTCCTAACTGTGGCTAAAGCTGCTGCTAGCTGGTTTACTCATGATCGGAGGCTGGTTGGAGAATGGTAAATTGACAATGACTAATAACGGTTATCTAACACGTAAACACTGTTTTATAAAACACAGAAAGTGAACCTCTAAACGTTACAGCACTGACAGAGAGTATATTTTTTCCTAAATGTGGCTAAAGCTGCTGCTAGGTGGTCCTGCGAGATTTTGTGGGATTTGAGTTTTTAAAATAGGGCGGGGCCTATTGTTTGGTCTGGGAGAACATGTGGTGGACAAGGAAGTGTAAGGCTGGCTGGTCCAGGTGGGCTTTAAATTGTTGTGATAGTAATCACTTGTTTTTAACTTTTTATTATGATGTGCCTAGGGACATCCTTAAATGTGCCTTTGTTCCAGAACAGCTGAGTTACCTTCTGCAGCCATCAAGAAGTGCAGAAGGTTGTTAATCATCCACAGATTCAATCCAGGTGAGGCAGAAGGGAAACACTTAACATGTAAGGCAGGTGAAACACTGAACTAAACCTGCTAATGACTGATTCAGTCTGTTGATCCTTGGATTGGTAACTGGTTACTGAACTGGACTATTATTACTTGTGTGGGATCTTTATCTGCATATGGGCATTTTTGAATTAATTTAATCAACTTATTTGGAAATTTGTAGTTAATGCAAGATTTAACCAGCTATTTGATGGAAGTTTATTCTGTATAAATTATAAATATTTTTCCCAATAAATCAACCCTGATCTTCCCTGAGTTTTATCTTTAGGTTTTCTGATAAACAGCCCTTTATTTTAAATATTGATTCCCTCATTTTAACATGAGTGCAGCATCATCATAAATGCTACACTATACTGCAGCTTGATAGGTAATTGTATATGTAAACATTAAGATAAATATTAATTTAACAGTGAGTGTACATGGGGAACTATACGGTTTGTGTTTGTTCTCAGATTTGTAACCAGTACACTGTTTAATATTTCAATGTCTTTCAGAACTTTTCAAATGTTTATCATCTTTATAACCGGCACCTTCCTTACTTTTATTTTTGTGTTTTTCAGCCGCTGCTATACAGTTTGACTGAAAGCTGACTCTTGAGGACTGTAGCAAAACTGTCAAGAAGTGGCTTCATTGCGTGCCAGAATGAGAGGAAGTGACGCCAACCAGAGTCAAACTGCACAGTAAAAAAAAATTCCGTAAAAAAACAGGGAAATGTCCTGGTAATTTTTTGCCAGTACATTTTCTGTTTTTTTACGGAATTTCCGGCAGAATTTTTTCCGTAATTTAACAGATTTTTTCCCATAATTTAACAGTTTATATATGTTAAATTTTAAACATAGAAAACTGTTAAATTACGGAAAAAATTTTGCCAGAAATTTTGTAAAAAAACAGAAAATGTACTGGCAAAAAATTGCCAGGACATTTTCCAGTTTTTTTTACGGAATAAATGTGAACTAAAATACTGTTAAATTACAGGAAATTTTTGAGGGAAATTCTGTAAAAAAACCCTGAAAATATCCTGCAAAAAGTTACCAGGACATTTTCTGGGGTTTTTTTCTTCCAGAATTTCCATCAAAATATTTTCCATAATTTAGCAGTTTGTCAAATTTACCAATATTTTGTCAACCCAAAACTGAAATTCTGTCTTTTTACTCTGTCTTGATATATTCACAAACTTTTTTTAAAAACCTTGGACATTTCCAAATACTTTTGTCTTCCAAGCCATTGAAGTCTGTATTTTATAACATATGTTAATTATAGAGTCAAATATATTAAAGTTAATGTATTTAATATATTCTTAACATAACTTTGAAACAAAACTAATTTCTAAGTCCACAGGAAATGTAGTTGTAAAACACAAAACACTGAGTTTGAAAGTAGCTCATGCAAAGTGATATAAAAATGAAACCATTCTACAATTTGCAGACTTTATTTTGCAATTTAAGACCATAAATTGACGTCATCTAGTCTTTATAACTAACCTTTGCTATTATACATTAAGAGCTAAACATATTCTTGAGCTTGCTAATGTTTATCTTCTGTACATCACAACTAATTTATTGTATTTAACTATACAAACTTTCAACTTATAAATTAAATGTAAAGCAGTCTTGACTCTAGTCTTTGAAATCAAATAAACAATTTTGTTAATTAACATGGAACATATAAAAATTGCTTTGGATCATGAAAATCATAGTTGTAAACAGGACCAACATACTTCAAAATATTTTTTTTATGAAATACAGGTATGAATATTCAGTTAAAAATCAAATACATAAACACAGCCTAATGCCAACGACAGTGGAAGACACTGGATTCATGAGTGTGTGCTCTCATTACCTCTAGTCGCTGTGAACATAACAAAACAGTCCATTTTATGTTTATGTTCTGCAAAAAAAGGTTAATCCAACTCTTAGGTCCAGTTACCAAGAGCTTGAAATGTTCTGACCAGTTCTTGTGCTTCGCAAAGGTTCCTGGTGCACCAGGTTTGATGAGATCAATCACATTTAAACTTCAAAAGGCTCAAATTTTCCATGGATTCCCAGTCATTCAGTTCATTAAGGGAATTGAGCCATCTGGTTGGAATGCAAAGCTGCTTCTTCACCTTCGTCGGCGACGTGTCAGTCGACCTCGTTCAGGGTTTGAACCCAGAAAAACTCTAAAAAAAAAAGAGAATGGATATTCAAGTTTAACACAGAAACTTACTTTTTCTAAATTACATTACAGCAGCACATCACCTTGCTCATCAGTGTCTCACCAATTGCTAATAGCTCTTTCACAAACATTGAGTAATTTTGATGAATTCTGACATTAAAAAAAAATTACACTAGGCGTGTGTCAATTGCAGATTTCTGGCCAATCTTTAAAAATCTGACTTGTCAATTCTGATTTTGGCCGATACTGATTGTCTTGTCTGAATATTGCTAAACGCAGCAAAACGTCAGTGGGGTGACTATTGATAACTGCAAACATGGAGACATGACATGGTGGGCCAGTCTATCAGACAAATGTCTCTAACAGGAGAGGGAAGCGGTTGATTTTTAGATCTTTGCTGAGGTAGATAAGAACAGTGGGTGAAATCACCTTCACATGTACTGGTGGATCACCAATCTTCAAAATTAAGGATTTGGGGAAGATTTATTGGTGCATCCCTAACATACACAAGTACACAAATATTTTCTTGAGAAAATAAAAACATACACAGATTTTTACATATTTGTTAAAATAAAGTCACCATGTCATGATTTTATGTCATGTATAATTTGTGAAAATAAACTCCTCCACTCCCCCTGAGCTACTATTTCCATCTGAAGAAATTCATCACTCCCAACCAAAAACAACCAATCAGAAACAGGAGGAGAGTCTTAGCGCTGTCAATCAATTTACCATTACAGGAAAACCATTTATCCACTGTCATCGGTGTCCATGATAACTAATCTCAACATTCATGACAGGTTCCGTTAGCTGTAGCGTAGCCAAACGCAAGAGATCGGGGAGAAGTGGGATGAGCAGCACCACAAGAGTTTGTGATTGACACGCTAACACCTGCCTCCTGGTTCTGACTGTTTGAATCCAGTTAGCACTGGCTAACAGAAGAGCTACATGTTTTTTCCACACATTATCTCTCATGCAATATCAGGACACAGTGACAGCTTCAACAAATATGTAAAAAAACTGTATCATAAGTTACATAGTGCTGCGTTAGACATTATTAGAAAGATACAACAAAACATTATGTCTATGTTATTGTAGAAAACACCACACATTTCTTAATTTAAACTAAAGGTTTAACAGGTTGAGTAAAACAAAAACAAATGTACACACCTATTCTAAAGATGCCTAGTTGCTTGCCAGGAAAAGTTCAGGAGTGTCTGGATGCAGCTGTTGAAGAGAGAAAACAAAATAACTATACAAGGAGAAAAACATATAAACACCAAAACATGCAAGTCTTCCAATGATTAAATCAATAATTTGTTGTTTTTTTTTAACAATTAAATGAAATCATTTGTTCTGACAACAAATTTAGAACAGTACTAGTTATATAGTTTTTAAGCTAAGCTACAATAACCGATAATGAGTTTGCAAGCATGCATTTTTGTTTATTTTTGCAAAAGTCACTTATTTACTCTCAGTGATGTTTATTCCTATTTCAGAAACAGGAAAATCAACTACCTGTATGAACAATCCACTGACTTACAATTTATGAGGCAAGAAGCTTCTGACCCACTGTAACAGTTTATCAACCTAACCTAATCTCAACATGCCTGATTAGAGCACCGAACATGCAACAAATTTAACGCTAACTGAAACACGAGCCGTCCCCACCCCAGTCTTAAGGTCGTCCCCTCGAACGGTTTCCCTCCGCCCCCATTACGTTCGTTCGTCCGTCCTTCCTTCCCCTGGTCTAACGGCTGCTCCCGCCCCCACCACCACCACCACCTCTAACTACCCCCTACTCCAGGCGGCATTTCCCATATTCTAAAACCCCAAACTTGACATCGAAAGTATATTTACCGAAGTTAAATGGCCACCTGCTTTTATGTTAACAACCGGGACATCAAATCATGTTTAGCAAATAAG
>NW_015116764.1:0-3726 GCF_001443285.1 Poecilia latipinna | reverse complement strand
GTCAATCAATTTACCATTACAGGAAAACCATTTATCCACCGTCATTGGTGTCCATGATAACTAACCTTAACATTCTTGACAGGTTCCGTTAGCTGTAGCGTAGCCAAACGCAAGAGATCTGGGAGAAGTGGGATGAGCAGCACCACAAGAGTTTGTGATTGACACGCTAACACCTGCCTCCTGGTTCTGACTGTTTGAATCCAGTTAGCACTGGCTAACAGAAGAGCTACATGTTTTTTCCACACATTATCTCTCATGCAATATCAGGACACAGTGACAGCTTCAACAAATATGTAAAAAAAAAAACTGTATCATAAGTTACATAGTGCTGTGTTAGACATTATTAGAAAGATACAACAAAACATTATGTCTATATTATTGTAGAAAAGACCACACATTTCTTAATTTAAACTAAAGGTTTAACAGGTTGAATGAAACAAAAACAAATGTACACACCTATTGTAAAGATGCATAGTTGCTTGCCAGGAAAAGTTCAGGAGTGTCTGGAGGCAGCTGTTGAAGAGAGAAAACAAAATAACTATACAAGGAGAAAAACATATAAACACCAAAACATGCAAGTCTTCCAATGATTAAATCAATCATTTGTTTTTTTAACAAATAAATGAAATCATTTGTTCTGACAACAAATTTAGAACAGTACTAGTTATATAGTTTTTAAGCTAAGCTACAATAACCGATAATGAGTTTGCAAGCAGGCTTTTTTTTTTTTGCAAAAGTCACTTATTTACTCTCAGTGATGTTTATTCCTATTTCAGAAACAGGAAAATTAACTATCTGTATGTACGATCCACTGACTTACAATTTATATGAGGCAAGAAGCTTCTGACCCACTGTAACAGTTAATCAACCTAACCTAATCTCAACATGCCTGATTAGATCACCGAACATGCAACAAATTTAACGCTAACTGAAACACGAGCCGTACCCACCCCAGTCTTAAGGTCGTCCCCTCGAACGGTTTCCCTCCGCCCCCATTACGTTCGTTCGTCCGTCCCCTGGTCTAACGGCTGCTCCCGCTACCCCCGGTCCCAGTTTACGTTCGTTCATCGTTCGACCACACTCCCCCCCGCACCCCACTACTCTCCACCACCTCTAACTACCCCCTACTCCAGGCGACATTTCCCATATTCTAAAACCCCAAACTTGACATCGAAAGTATATTTACCGAAGTTAAATGGCCACCTGCTTTTATGTTAACAACCGGGACATCAAATCATGTTTAGCAAATAAAACAACTGCAGCTTGACATTTTTTAAAAAGCAGGATTGAGACACAAGTAGCATGACGCCATGAACGGTTAGCTTTCACGCGCCCAGTTCAGTTTGACTAGAAAAAATGGCCGGTACTTTGAGTTCGGTAAAATAAATAAATAATAGTAATACAACAGTCACTGTGTTTTACTTTTATAATACACAAGCAAACGCAGCATTGTTAAAAAAAAAAAAAAGGTAGAAATTATCGTGAGACTCCTGGTGTGCCAGGAGTCTCACGAAGTCAACTACAAATATTTCAAAAATATTATTCATAGAAAAGAAAGTGTTCTTATTTATTTTACTTTACCAGTGAGGTAGCAGAAAGGCAAATCCAACTTTTAATCCAACCGAAGTCCAAAAGATATATGTTGCAGGGTCCGACTAGGGAGCTTGAAATGTCGTCTGACCAGTTTTCGCGCTTCGCGAAGGTTCTTGTTCCCATGATGCAATGCGTAAAATTGAAAATACAGTAGAAATACCTGTAAAACTAAAAAACGGAAAACTTCCTTCAAATTTCTACGGTACATTTACCAGTTTTTTTACAGTTTTTTTTTACAGTGCAGGACTTAACAGTTCTACTGGCGAGTGCTACAAAGCAAAGACGATGACGAACGACGACAAGGACCCGACGAGGAACACAGACAACAGGAGGGTTTAAATACACACGGGGTAATCAGGGGAATGAGACACACCAGGGAGCAATCAACGGGGAGGACAGGACAGAGACTCACAGGAAAACAGGACTGAACACAGAAAACTCAAAAACAAACATACAGAAACACGGAACATGACAGTTTCCATTTTATGGAGGGGGAACAGATTATTTCAGGCAGCAGAAATATCCATTCTCTCCTCTGCCCATAACTTTGGGAAATAAAGAGCAACTGTTTTCAAATTCTCAAAAAGTATGTGTGATCAGGGGCGCTGCCAGGAATCTTGGGCCCCCTGCCGAAAAGTTAGATTGTGTCCCCCTGCGCAGCTGCTGTTACAATGTTTTGAGTCTATTTGACCCATAAAAAGTGTCACAATTTTAAAGGCTTGCAACTGCCTTGCGTTCTGTGGCCAGATACTGATACTAGTACAGTATTTACTGCTCATGAATTTTACATCCAACAGTCCACATCCAGTATGCAATAGGTTGCTTAAATTTTTTCTATTAGTTTTAGATTACTGAAATGTCTCTCCCCATGAGCAATAGGCAAAAGCAACATGCAACTACACATAAAGCAATCCAGACTTCTCAAAAATGCTATGTATTTGCATTTTATTCAAGCTGCAGTACATAACTTGAATAAAAAATATGTTTTCTCCATATTTGTTAAAGCTGTCACCATGTTGTAGCAGTTTGTTATGAGACAGATAATCTGTGAAAACAATCAATCTCCTCCATCTCCTTCCTGAATTACTATTGCTGGCTAAAGTAATGCACTGTTCTGATCAAAACAACCAATCAGAACTAGTAGGACGCTCTTAGCTCTGTCAATTAGCCTCATTCACTCACTGCTAAATGTGCTAATCGGGGAGAAACAACAAGAAACTGTTTATCTGGAATCATTGGTGCTAACTAAACTGAGCATTCACAGTTTGAATCTGCACAGCTCTGTGGTATACTAGCTGCAGCACAGCACAAATCAAGGGGGAGGAAGGATGAGCAGCACCACATGAGATTGTGATTGACAGCACTAAAACTCTCCTGCCACTGACTGGTTGTTTCTAGCACTGGGAGAAGGCAGAGAGATTTTTCACAGATTACCTCTCATACCATACTGTCACAACATAATGACAGTTTTAAAAAATATGTGAAAAAAATATTTATAAAAAAGTTACATACTGCAGCTTTAATTTAATTCAGGAGAGGATGGGTCATGAGGGATGTGGGCTAGAGCTGCTGCTGACTCACTCATCTGTTTTTAAGTTGTAAAAGGCACAGGGAACAAGTTAAATATATGAATATGTTGGTAATTTTTTTTCCTTAATTCATTAAATGCTAGTGAAATGGAGGTAATCAGTAGTCTGTAGCTAAGCTAATTATGCTAAATGGTTGATAATCTCACACAGTCTACCCATCTCTCGGAGAAAAACTGGGTTATAAATTAACACTCTTGCCTTTTTCTCTCCTTCTCTATTTAGTTTGTGAAAACCTGATTTTATAACTTTTCTGAGCAGCATAGTAACTGCCACAGTCGCCGCTGTATTCAGCTGCAGCTTCTACTAACTGTAGCTGAACAGCGTCACAGTCAAGCGCTCCAAGCAGGAACGAACCATTTCATGCAGATCCGGGGCTATGGGGAGAGGGGGGGGGTACTGGGGGGGAGGTTCAGGGCAAAAATGGATGTGTGTTCTTTGGTCTGGGAGGGGTAACATTAAATTTTTACTGCTAAAAACAATAGAAACAATAGAAAATTAATCATATTGTATTTTCAAAAAATACAATATGATTAATTTTCTATTG
>NW_015116763.1:28031-29923 GCF_001443285.1 Poecilia latipinna | reverse complement strand
ACTCTATTGGGCTCCTTAGAGGTTCACAAGTGTCACTCGTAAAAAGTCTGGTGTAAATCGGATGATGTGTTTTTCAATAAGAGACGATCGTATGCATATGGCGAGGGACAGCCATATTCTCAACAATTTATCAATAAAGCAAAAATAAGTAGTATGCTATAGGTAAATGTTATTTAGTTTTTTTAAGATTAATTATTGTACTGTCAACAAATTAAATTTAATAGATGTTCTTAGTTGCCAGAGGAACACAGTAACATCTTCCTTAACTCAGTTGGTCAAACTCACAAAAAACGAGGATGGATGCTCTTTGTTAAAATATTTGATGCAATGTCATGTTGTTTTAGCCAACAGTTGAGACAGAGATTTTTTTGTTTCACCACTATTTACCTGCTGTTATACCTGCCATACAAAGTATTTTTGAATGACTTTCTCTTAGTCTCCAGTTCATCTCACCAAAGAAACTGAGGACATGAAAAGTTAAAATTTGAGATGTTTTAATTTGAGATGAGTTAAAACTCAACTTAGAATGTTAAGTTTTTCAGTGATCACCAGGCTTAGCAAGTTTCTGGGGGGAACCTTGCTTCACCAAGACAAAACCTGGACATTTCTTTTTCAAAGATCGGGACAGTACTGGAACCCCTCCGTTACAATGATAAGACATTTCTTTTATTTGAACGTGATTCTGAAGCTAAAGATTTTTTCAGCAAAAGACCGATTGATATCTGTTGTGCACAAGCTCAAGTAGTTTGTTATTCCTTAGTAATGGAACAAAGAAAGTTTCTTTCATCATCTGCAATAATTTCCATTATTTTCTGAGATACAACTGCAGAAGGAAGGTAAAACTTAACTCACTATTGTTCTTTATTAACTGAAAGACATACCTTTACAATGCAGCTCTTTTTAACATTTTATATGAATCAAAAAAAATGTTGCTCTTATAACAATTTTGTTAGAATTATCTTTTATCACTTTTACATTAGTATGTTACTCATTTAAAGGTTCAGTCTTCTCAACCAAAAGGAGTTTTTTTAAAACTCTTTGTAAAAGATAATTGAGCTTTCCTTAACTTCGAGCATCTTTTTTATAGGTTTTCTCTTAACTTTCTCTAGGAGATCTTCCTGAGATACTCCTTAGTTCTAAACTTTTCTTTTTGTAATTTAGTTACGTGCGGTGAGGTTCATTGCTGGTGAGGCACTGATTTACATGCATGTTATTTTACGTATGGAATTTTCGCGCATGCATACAACGCTGGGGTACAAAAAGACTAATCTTTTACATGTTATCCATATCCGCGTTATCTCAGTGAAACTTCTAAATTTAGGTATTAATTTCATGCTATGATCCACAGCAAAGGGAAAGAGGTATTCTCCACGCTGCACGCAGACTCGTTGCCATAGCAACTGACAACAATGCCACTTCATGTTTTAGGATTTAACTTAAAAAAAAAACATTTAATAATTTTGCACACAGAACAGAATATTTAGTATGTTGTTGTAGTCTGTTTTAGGCTTAATGTTTTATTAATAAATAATTCCTGTGGTAGATAAGCTATCGCTTCTACTTTACTGAATGTGGTGAAATTATTTTTATTTATTTATTTATTTAGACATACAAACTGTAGCTTACAAAACGTTCATTTCATTAACAAAAAAAACAAAGCAAAACTAAAGAAAAATATGTTATTGCTCTCTTACCTTTACTTCTCTATGAAATCCCTGCACCGTTAGTTTTGCACAAAAATATCCATCCATTCAAAGCCAAGTCTATCCTTTGCATGTCTTTTGTACTCTTTTTGAGAATCATCAAAGTTTCTCGAAGCAAAATCTTTAGCTGTTGTCTTCTTCTTCCTTTATTTATTATTTCCTTCTTCTATTGAAAATCCACTTTCCAAA
>NW_015116763.1:14189-24280 GCF_001443285.1 Poecilia latipinna | reverse complement strand
CTCTGCAGTTGTGGAGTCACAATATCTGGGGTCATGAGCGCCCCCAGCGATGAGGGAAGAGAACTGCCTGCCTCCCCTGGAGTCTTCTCTACCATTTCTTTTCGCTCCTCCGCACAGAAAACACGGTACGTACACATTTTCTTTAAAAAAAAAATTCTACATTATATACATAAGCTAAATTATGGAAAATCAGTCTATACGTTAAATGTTTTTTAGACATTTTATTTCTAGCGTACAGACAGGACGAACTTCTACTCATAGAATTGCAGATAGTGCATTTAGCGAGAGGTTCTGCAATTCCAGGTGGGGCTCAGTTCGTTCCTGCGTTACTGGCTTTTCTTCTCAGCATTTTAATGTGAAAATACAAAAATCCAGCTTTTTTTAAGAAAAAACTAATCAGAATTGGTTAAGCTAAGTAAAAAATAGATACTTTATAGTATAAACCACAGGATGAAAATAGCAATATACATTATTTTATTATTATATATTATTTTTCCATTATTATAGGTGAGGCAGAGTCTTATTTGCTTCCGCTTACCGCACATCACTGGTACATACATCTGTATTTACATATTACATACATATTTATGTACTACATATGTTTAAGTAGTATTTACAAACTACATACATATATATACTGAAGTATATAAAAATACAGACTGTGGTATATTTACATTTATATAATTTTTTAAGTATGAACAGTCACTTCTTAAATTTTTTAAATACCTATTGGTAAAGGTAAACTTTAGATTTTCTATAATATATAATTATTTTTTTTAAAATTAATGTTATTTTTTATTATCAGTTATTAATTTATTTTTTTTTCTTGTTATTTTTGTAAATAATATCAGTGCCATAGTCACAAGGGTCAAAGTTGAAAAGGGCGTTATTAAAAGTCGAGGTCTAAATGGCCATCCCGACGCGCAGTCTTTCTCTTCTCTGTGCGTCAGCGCTCACTATAAAGTCATATAGCGATAGCTAGCAAAACTACTACTAACCCTGCACACACCACGAACTCTAACAAACACACTTATAGTCTAAAAAACCCATCGAAACACTCTTAGTAAAATCCACAGCATCACTGTGCCCTAGTCTCTTGCCGTAGCCAAATCCCCCCCCCCTGGTCACTTTCCGCGAGTCTCCATTCTACCTAGCAACAGACCGTCAACACATTTTTATTGGTTGTTTCGAAATGTGGTACATTTAGACCTCACAAAATAAGGCGGAAATGACCGATCTTATTTCTGGCTTTATTTTGAAGTAAATAACCACAAAACCAATATAAAAACACCACTTTTATAAAGTTTGAAGTCCGTGCTGTCCAACAGAGTCGAAATGAAAACTCGGTATGCGTCCATGTTATTACGAAGCCTTATTAATGCGTCACATGCTTGTACGCCATACGGCGGGCATCGACTCCACAGGGAGAGGAAGTCTTATCATTCATCACAAAGTCATGTCCAGTTAAATTTCAGAAAGAGTGCGGGTATTTCTCTTAGTCCCGCCTATTTTTGCTCTAGACCTATATATTGTCAGATTAGCTTGCAGACATTTCCTTTTCCTGTACGGTACAGTCAAGTAGGTATTTCACGGTATAATTTTAGTACTAAGGTAAAGTTGTTATTGTGTTTCGTCTTTGTAATTTTTTTTCAATATATTTTATGCTTTATAGAAAATGGCAAATTATTCTCCAGCAAAGTTGAAGTTTACGGAACCCGACCTTAAGGCCTTGGAGAACGCGGCCCAACTTGCTTCAGTAAGTATACTAGTTGCTAATTAATTTTAAAATATATTTTCTTGGGAAGGTTTTCTATTAGGTCTTTTAGCTTTAAGTAGTTCAAATCTTGGCAATTATTCTGTAGTATAAAAACATACTAGTTAATTTTTAGTTCGGAGAATTCCGTAAATTTTACGTGGAGTGGGTACATGTCACCTACAAAAGTAAACTTCGTCATTATATCACGTTACACGCGTAAGATAGGGGTAAGACAACTGTAATACTGGGGGAACAGAAGAAAGAAATGAAAAATGCAATTTGTGAGGGACATCCGAACAGCCGTAATATTAGAGGACAGATTTATGGCGGTTTAAAATAAACCTTAGTTTCCGGGTCAATACGGGAGGGTTCACAATAATTAAAAGCTCTAAATTATGGTGGTGTACATAAAACTAAAAGCGGGGGGAGGAAGATAATTTAAGGGCTTTTACGTTAATCCGCGTTTCCCCATCAGATACGGTTCCCCCTATGTTTTTTTACCGTTTCTCAACGCCCAGGTTGCAAAATATGCGCGTGCTCGTTATTAGCACTGAGAAAGCACGCGCGTAGCAAGAACGGGCTTCTTTGGTGCGGTTTTGTGGGGATCTATGGACACTGTAAAAGCTCAAATATGTTTCGGCAAAGTTGTCACACTTCACGTTTTAACATGAGAGTAATAGTAATAATCGTCGTTATGAGGACTAAGAAAGCACACGCGTAATTTTCCGCTTGCGCGGTGCAATGCGGCAAGAATACTCAAAGGGAACCTTATCTGATGGGGATACACGGATTTATTTAACAGGTGCATCGACATATTTTTGAACAAAATGAATCAGGGATTCAAAATGAATCAGGGATTCGAACACAGGTAACACTAGTAGCCATACACGGTAGTTTTTAACAAGCTTAAGGTGTTCACTTGCTGTTATCCAGTCATTTTAACTGATTCGGTTATTTGGGGTAAAACTATGTGAATTTTTTTAGCATTTTTCTGGGTTGCTACATGATTTTAACAAACATTTGTATAGGTTTGTGCAATAGTAGCATTTATTCGCTTACGTACATTTGTAAACTAAGTGGGAGCCTCTCTTCGTTTATGTTGCATTTCAGTGCGGCTTTATGAAATTGGTTAGAAAGTGTTACTGATGAATATTTCTAACTTATATATCTTAAATTTTTATATTTTTGTTAATATTTGGTTCATGTTTTTGTAGTTGCATAGTTTAATACTTCATCTGAATGTAATTGTTGAATTTATGCAAATAGAAAATTAATTTTAAATATTATATTCTTTTTATTTTAAATGAAATGGTTTACAATGAGGCTTTCCAGTTTGGTAGTTGGTAGAGCTGTTTCCTTTCAGCAAGAATGTTCTGGGTTTAATTCCCAGTCCCGTGTTTTTATGCATGGAAATGGAATGTTACATCTGTGCGTGGTTTGTTATTTCTGGGTATTATGGATTCCTTTCACAGTCCAAAAACATCATTTTCATGTTAATTTCCTTTATTTAAATTCTCCCTAGGTTTTAGTGTAGAGAATTTTTAATTAAGGAAGAAAAATAAAATATCTTTCAAACTGTAATTTAATGCATATTAATTATTCTTAGTTAAATGTTGTAGATATTTCTTAACTTCAAATATTTTTCAATTATTTTTTATTTTTCACATTTTTAAAATAATTTTTTATGTAATTTATTATTTTTAAATGTACAATTATTTGTTTTGTTTTAGTCACATGTACAATTGTTTCCTTGTTTTTATCCCACATCATTTGACAGTGATTTTTTTGTAGCTTTTAATAAACTTATTTTCCTTTTCGTACGATTGCAGTCAGTTGTCACGTTTTTCAAGTATTTGGCTTTCTTAAAAGATGTTTATATTTTCAAGATATCTTTTAAGTTATAATTTATTTTTAGATCTTTTTTTGAACTTAAAGTTTTATTTACAAAAGTTATAGTTAAGGAATAGTATCAGTTTAATGTGATTTTTCGGTAACACTTTATTTGAAGGGGGTTGAATAAGATTGACATTACACTTTCATTAACATGACATAACATGTCATGAACATGAATAAGCCTTCATGAATATTTATGACTCTTCTCATAAATCGTCATTTGGTACATTTTGACACTTTTAATACAAAGTTGACATTATTCAAAATGTCTTTGTTATGACAACTTTACATTAACCAATAAATTATTACTGATATAAATTTATTCTAAAAGTATTACTTATTGCACTTTAAAAATTAGGTAACTTTATGTTATTAAAGGTAAAGTTTAAACAGTGATGATTTGTTGGTTAATGTCAAGTTGTCATAACAAAGACATTTTGAATAATGTCAAGTTTGTATTAAAAGTGTCATAATTTACCGAATGATGCTTTATGACAACAGTCATAAATATTCATGAAGGCTTATTTATGTGCATGACAGGCGTTATGTCATGTTTATGAAAATCTCATGACAGTCTTATTCAACCCCCTTCAAATAAAGTGTTACCAATTTTTCATTGTATATGGTGCTGTTCAGTTAAGTATCAGTGTTCACTGTAAAGTATTCTTAACAGTTATTTTTCTTTTTTCTTACAGTATCATTGTCTTGATCCGGGTGCGTCTCGCACTGTAATCCAAACGAGTGTTCATGAAGCTTTTAAGCTTTTCTTCGAGGCACTTGAGCGCAAGGGGAGGCTGAAAAAAGCCTCAGAGCAGCAGGCGAGGCTTTTGCAGGCCGAAGTACGCAGCCTTAAAATTCAGGTAGAACAGTTGAGTTCTAAACTAGAGCGTTTGGAACTTGCAGCAGCTTTCTACGCTGATGGTAGGTATATTTATAGTATCTGATGTCAATTGTAGGTTTTTTTTTGTTTTATATTTTAATTCTATTTAATATATTATATAATGGTATATAATGAGGTATTTTTAGTTTATACACAAAGCATTTTTTGTTTCTCAAATGTTTTCTTTTTCCTTGTTTTACAAATTCATTGTTATTAAAGAAAAGAGATTCAGTTTTGATAAAAGATATCTAAAAGAATGTTATTTATTAAACTCAAGATTTAGCTGCACAAAATAATGACAGTCATTAACTCATTTATATGTGAAATAATGATTTGTATAAATATTCTCCACTTTCATTTCAGCATCTCCTAGCTATTCTTTCACATTCTTGTAAAGCTCTTCTATTTGATATTTCTTTGATAATTTGAGAGGTCATATTTTCAATTTTAAAGCATGATTACATACATTTTATTTTCAAAATGTCTAATGTTTGTAATGCAAAGTTTTTTTGTACTCTTGTAGAACACTGCTCCTTTATGAAACATTTTATGATTTCTTTTTGAACAAAAAGTGTACTGGGTGTCTTTTTTTCCTTATAGCAGGTGTTTTTAAGTTTCTACTCTTTATTTCTACAGTTAAATACCATACCATACCAATTTTATTTATAAAGCACTTTAAAACAACCACAGTTGATACAAAGTGCTGAACAATTATAACACAACATAATAAAAAACAGTAATTAAAAACGGTTTAAAAACAAAAACATACAATTTAAAACTAGATCCTGCTGGTGTTGAAAGCCAAGTAAAATAGATGGGTTTTAAGACGAGCTTTAAAAGTGGACAGTGAAGTGAAATACCACATATTTTCATGTTTGATTGGTATTATGTTATGCTCATCTTTTAACATAGTTGATCAGAATATCCTTAACAATCAGTAACAACTGTGTATCTGTATTTCTTAGTCATTTTATTGTTCATGGTGTTGGTTGTCCTATGAATTAATTTTTTTACTATGTTCAGTTTGAAATGCTTTCTGTGTTTTGACATTTTTTTATTGCTAAAATATTTCAGAAAAAGTTGATGCTGCTAGTCAAACAGAGGGTGAAGATGAAGAGACCGAACTGGATGACAACAACATGAGCTGGACGGCTGACAATTAGTTTTTTTTATTTAAGAACAGCTCTGTTTTTTTGTTAATTTTTTTTTACATTTATAAAGTTTATTTTTGTAAATAGTTTTTGAAATATGTTTCTATTAAAGAAAAGAGTTTTGAATTTGTTAATGGATTCATTTTATACATTTGTAAGATGATAAAAGAATATTTCCCTTTTAGTGCTAGTTATTTTGTTGTTTTCTATATTTACAGTTGAACAACATGGATGATGGTTAAAGAATAGTTTGGATAACCCAAAGAACCAATACCAGAATTCATTCTAGTAAGGAGCTGGAGGAGAGAGAGAGTGATGAGGATTATGTTTTATAAAAATCTGCAGCAGTTTACAGAGTGAGAAATGACAGAAAGATTACATCAAATACACATAAGTGCGGTTATATTAATGGCATTACATAGGGAGCTATATGCAATTCTTAATTCAGTTTTGTAGAAATATAATGAGTACTCAGAATTATCTTTGAGATATCTTTATAATAATGGATGTTTCTCTGGTGATGAGAGATGTTGTGATATCATTTGAGATATTTTGACAGTAATATTTACTTGGAAAAATGAAATTTAAGATATCTTGAACTATTTTTACTAGCCAGAATCTAAATTCAAATATCTTAAATATCTTTCCAAATAGTAAAAATGTAGTTTTTTTCTAGAATATAAATTTTTATAATAAAGAATTCCAGATAGTTACAGAAAATCTCATTTATGTTAAAGTCGTTTGTAATAAAACATAACACTCTTCAGGCGACTTTGGACAGCTTAATAGCAGAACAGAGGGGTTTACAGGTCATTTTTAATTTATATATTCAAAATGTAATTATAACTAGTCATATTTATTTTCACGTTTTAAAGAAAAGTGTATTTTTTTCTAGTCAAAATGCATTTTTAGATATGTAGAATGTAATTAATGATAGACTAAATTGAATTTATTTTAAATTCACTTGTCATAAAACATAATATTCTTCAGGCAACTCTTTGGACAGCTTACTGCCAGCACATAAAAGCTTAAATGTAACTCTTAATGTAGATATTAAAATGTAATTGTGATTAACCATAAATATTTCGAGATATTTTAAATAAAATGTAGTTTTGTATAGTTAAAGTGAAACTGAATGTATATTAAAACGGCTTGCCGTAGGTTCCTAGGTACCTTAAGAGATGGCGCCGAGCCACTGGTAAGACGCAAACGTGTGAATTGAAGGTAGGTATATTTATAATACATCATTTTCATTGTAGTTTTTATTTCTTTTGTCTGTTATTGGGGTCGGGAGGTACTGGTGCATGTCTCCAGTAAGACATTTCAGGCCAGAGGCAGGGTTACCTGGACAGGTCAGCAGTCTGTCGCAGGGCAACACAGAGACAGACAGGACAAACCACTATGCACACACACACACACACACAGGCACAATTTAGAGACACTAATTAAACTAACAGTCATGTTTTTGGACTGTGGGAGGTCCGGAAAACAAACTCAGACCCTTCTTGCTGCAAGGCAACAGCTCTATCAACTGCAGTTCTAGAAGAAATCCAAAAAACTGTCAAGTATTAGAATGAAGATTGAGTTGCACAAAATAATGATATACATTGATTCATTAACATGTGAAATAATGACTTTATAAATATTAATTCCTCTTTAATAAGCATCTTTTAATTATTCCTTTATATTTTGTTTTTGATGAAGCTGAAGTTTGCGTCCAATTTAAGCTTCCAATAGCTAAAGGGTGATTCCACTTCATTTTTGTGAAACTTCAAAATCAGAAAAAGGTTTAACAAATTTTAAAGATGGTTCTAAATATTCTGCTGTTAGAGCAGAATAATTTAGTGCAAGTTTTAGGTTTTAAAGAGTTGTAGTTTTTTTAATTAGAGTAGATCTCTTATGCAGATGCAAAAAAATTGTGAAAATGAACTTTTATTGAAGTTTCACAAATCAGAAAAAGTTTTCACAAATATGGCTTTTTTCATTCAGCTTGAAGTGGAGCATAATCCAGTCCAAGTTTCAAGTCTGTAGGTGTAGTAGTTTTCAAACTATAGTCGAGTATAGACACGGATGGTAGTGAAAAATTAAATGGAATCGCCCTTTATTTTATTTTTATTTTTTTGCCCTTTAGCTTTTGGAAGCTAGAAATGTAAACCAATTTCAGCTTTGTTCATTCTAGCAGATAGTTTAGTTGTACATTCAGTGAGGCTTCCTATTAGAGCATTATAGTTTTCTGCACATTCTTCCTTAGAAGTTGTTATATGGTGGTATATTTGTGCCATAATTTGACAGCCATGTTTTCAATTTGAAAGCAGGATTAATGGTGTGGGTTGTCCTAAGACTTTATTTATTTTATTATATTCAGTTTGAAATGCTATATTTGTTTTTACATTCTTTTTTTTATGTTAAAATCTTTTATTAAAAAAAGATGCCGTCAGTTAGACAGATGAGGAGCAGGAACCCAGGGATGAAGAAGAAAATATGTCCTGGGCTAATGACAACTAGTCTTTTTTTAAGTTCATGTCTTTTCTTTCTTTTTTTTTACATTTATAAAGTTATTTTCTTCCGAGTTTTTTGACTATGTTATTAAAGAAGAGTTTTTACTTTGTTAATGGATTAATTTCCCATTTTTCTAACATGATAAAATAAGAACACCCTTCTTGTAGTAAAAGTAGTCTTGTGTGAAGTTCAGTTAAAGTTTAAGGGAAGGACCAAGTAGAAGATTAGCAGACAAAATTTTGATACAACTCTGTTGGTTTTGACACAGCTTAGTTGTAAAGTAAGATTTTAGTTATTTTCTTGCTTTTTATTTTTACTGTTGAACAACATGGACGATTGCTAAAGAATGGTCTGAACCATGCAAGAACTAACATTAGAATGGGTTACAGTAAGGAACTTGAGGAGAGAGAGGTATCAGGATTACGGTGTAGTAACATCTGCATCAGGTGAGAGTGAGAAATTAGACAGAAAGATTACATCCAATACACATATATATGTGCTGCCATCTAAATTGAAACACATAGGGTATTATATGCAATTCTTAATTCTGATATGTAGAACTATAATTTTTAGTATTCATTATTATTTTTGAGATATCTTAAGTTATAATAATGGATATTTCTCTTGTAACGTGATAGATGTGTTATCATTTGAGATATTTTTAAATTAAAATGAATTCATAAAAATGAAATTTAAGAAATCTTCAATTATTATTTTTACTAGTTAGAATGTAAATTCAAATATTTTAACCTTTCCGAATATTAAAAATGTACTTCTTTTTTAGAATATAAATATGTAGAAATCAAGAATTGCAGATATTTAAAGAAAATCCCATTTATTTTAAAGTTTGTTGCCATAAAACAACATTCTGCAGGTAAATATTTGGACATCTTTATGACAGCACAGAGGGACTTAAATATATTTTTTCATTTAGATATTAAAAATCTAATTAGAAATAGCTATAAGTAGTTTCAGATGTTTTAAAGAAAAGTTTTTATTTTTTTAGTCAAAATGCATTTTAGATATCTGTTTTTATTCTTTTCATCATTAACATTAAATCAGACTAGATATCTAGTCTAACTATTCGAATGTAACTCCGAATAGTTAGACTAAATCGAATTTATGCTAAATTGGCTTTCCATAAAACTTTCTGCAGACAACTGTTTGGACAGCTTACTGCTAGCATATTTGATCTTAAATATAATTCTCAGTTTAGATAATAAAATGTAATTGTTACTAATCATAAGTATTTCGAGCTATTTTAAATAAAAAATTACTTTTGTATAGTCAAACTGCACTTTTAGATATCTTGAATATAATTATTAGTTATTGTTACACGAAACCGATTTTATGTTAAAACGGCTTGCCGTAGCTTCCTACCCATGTTTATGCTTTTACCTTCAGAGATGGCGCCGAGCCCACTGCGTCAGACGTAAACGTCCCACGTCATACGCAGTGAGGTTGGTTCCAAAGCTCCATTGGTTGAATTACGTTTGTCTCTTTATCTTTTAAACCCATTGGTTGATTGGCTTCTGTAACGTTCTGCCCGCCGTGAATTGAATCAGTCTTTCACAGACCCACTTTGAGTGAACTTGCTGAGCTCAGAGTTTTCAAACAGCCTTCCGAACGCCAGGAGAATTGCAACCGAACAGCTTTCCAGCACATTCTGTTGATTCACCGAGCGCAGGAAGCTATTTCCGTCGAGGTAAGTTTTTTTTATATGTTTTATAAAGACGTTGTGACTGGGACTTTTTTAAAATACAGCTTTTTATTATGGTTAAAATATAAGCTACTACACACTCATATAGCCTTAGTCTAGCTATTCTCATGTCTGCTGCTGATGTAAATAAGCCTGGAATAGTTCTTAAACGTCACGTTACGACCTGGATTGAAAGTAAGTCTCGTGCAAAAT
>NW_015116763.1:10062-11629 GCF_001443285.1 Poecilia latipinna | reverse complement strand
TTCTCAGTTTAGATAATAAAATGTAATTGTTACTAATCATAAGTATTTTGAGCTATTTTAAATAAAAATGTACTTTTGTATAGTCAAACTGCACTTTTAGATGTCTTGAATATAATTAGTTATTGTTACACGAAACCGATTTTATTTTAAGACGGCTTGCCGTAGCTTCCTACTTTACCTTCAGAGATGGCGCCGAGCCCACTGCGTCAGACGTAAACGTCCCACGTCATACGCAGTGAGGTTGGTTCCAAAGCTCCATTGGTTGAATTACGTTTGTCTCGTTATCCTTTAAACCCATTGGTTGATTGGCTTCTGTAACGTTCTGCCCGCCGAGAATTGAATCAGTCTTTCACAGACACACTTTGAGTGAACTTGCTGAGCTCAGAGTTTCCAAACAGCCTTCCGAACGCCAGGAGTATTGCAACCGAACAGCTTTCCAGCACATTCTGTTGATTCACCGAGCGCAGGAAGCTATTTCCGTCGAGGTGAGTTTTTTATAATATGTTTTATAAAGACGTTGTGACTTGGACTTTGTTAAAATACAGCTTTTTATTATGGTTAAAATATAAGCTACTACACACTCATATAGCCTTAGTCTAGCTATTCTCATGTCTGCTGCTGATGTAAATAAGCCTGGAATAGTTCTTAAACGTCACGTTACGACCTGTATTGAAAGTAAGTCTCGTGCAAAATTCTGTTATCTTGTGAAAATCTGTTCCACCTGTTTCGGCGCGCATTTCAGCTAGAGAGGCGGTGTTCTGTCAGATTAGCATACGTTGTCAGTTATACGGTTAGCTCAGACATGTATACGCAGTCATTACTATATGATTTTATATAATCAGCAACATTTACGTAGATCATCATACACTTTATTAACAGCTGTATGTTATCTTGACTTAGCGGTTAAGTAGGTTAATGAGTTTTACACGGGCCTGTTATGTAATTGACTGCAGCTGCAGCCGGACCTGCTTTAAATACACTAAAACCACAACAACATATGTATATGTATCTAGTTATCATATTATATAATACTATAAACAATTTAATGACTTATTTTCGTCATAACTTATTGTGTATACTGAACTTACGACAACTCAACTTACGTCGGACTTAATGCGCATGCGCGGGCATGCTATTAACTGCATGTATGCTATATTGACAGTGTAGGGCTATCTTATAAAACGGCGGATCTGTTCACTTTCACGGCTCTGGTCGATTTATCGGTAAAACGGTGTTCTGTCGATAGCCATACGCTGTCAGAATAGCATACATGCAGTTAGTACCATGTCCGCACACGTAAAAAGTCCGACCATCAGTGGAGTTGTCAGTTCAGCATACGCAACAAGTTATGACAAAAATAAGTCATAAAATTTTTAATATTATCATAGAATATGATAACTAAATAAATATACATGCATTGTCGTGGTTTCAAAGTGTATTTAAAGCAGGTCTTGTTGCAGGTGCAGTCAATTACAACACATGCTGTGTAAAACTCATTAACCCCTAAGTCAGGATGCCATACAACTGTTAATAACCAAGTGTATGATGATCTACGTCATGATTCTAT
>NW_015116763.1:0-4340 GCF_001443285.1 Poecilia latipinna | reverse complement strand
TGCAGGGGTCTGTTAAGTGAAGTTTCACAAATCATAAAAAGGTTTCACAAATTACAAACATGATTCTAAATATTCTACTATTAGAGCAGAATAATTTAGTTCAAGTTTGAAGCGTCTAGGTCTTGTAGGTCTTGTTTTACCAGCAAATCTTTAAATTTCTTTAATCCTCTCATCAACAATAAGTCCTGAGGACTTAGTAACATTTACTTTTTATTTACCAGAGTTATGAGGACGGAACCATATATTTAAGTTTCCTGAAAAAAAAGTAATGCCTTAATGAGCTACCTCAGGTAATAATTTACCTCAGAGATTAATAAAATAGTTTTGAATTTTAATAGAATTTGGATTAGAAAAAACTGCATGGAAACACAAGTATGAATGGTAATATGAACTTTAGTGAAGTTTCACAAATCAAGTAATGGTTTCACAAATCCTAAACATGCATTAAATATTTTGCTATTAGAGGAGAATAATCTAGTCCTTGTTGTAAGACTTTAAGTCTTGTGGTTTTGTAAGTAAAGCAGTTCTAATATGAGCTAGATGCAAAAAAGTATAAAAATGGCACTTTAATGAAGTTTCACAAATCATAAAAAGGTTTCACAAATCCTAAACACAGCTTTAAATATTCTATTAGTTGAGAATAATCCAATCCAGGTTTGAAGAGTGTACGACTTGTAGTTTTGGACTTAGAGCAATTCTAGTTTAACTGGGAGAGAAAAAAGGGGAAAATAGTCCATTATGTAAGTTTCACTAATCCAAAAACTTTCACAGATCTTAAAGATTCTTTATTCAGCTCCTAGTTGATAATACTCCAGTCCAAGTTTGAAGTCTTTCAGTGTTGTAGTTTTTTAACTAGAGTAGATTAATGTTGTGGAAGGTATTGAAAAATAGTTTGGAATCACCCTTTAGCCATTTCCTGAATCAGAAGCTGGAATTAGAAACTGTCTTCAGCTTCAGTGGTGTTTGTGTGTGTGTTCTTGTGTCTGTACATATGTATGTATGTATATATGTATGTATGTGTGTATATATATATATATATATATATATATATATGCACATTTTGTCAAAGTTTTTTCATTTAGTCAAAGTTTAATGTTGTTAGTGTTTTCCCATGAAATGGTGTATTTAAATATTTGCAGAAATTTGAAGGGTATACTCCCTTTTGTGATACACTATGATATTCATATTGGTATAATTATCAATAAATATTCATGTCACTTAATTATTTCATCTTTAAATGTAGATGCCTCGAGGAAAGTCCCACCGCCGATCCGAAGCTGCTAAGAGAAGGGTGGAAGCAGTTGGAATTGGTCGTGTAGGGATACCCAATGCCTCCAGCGATTTTGTTTCACGTCAGTGTTTAATTTAATTATATTTTAATTTGAATGTCTTAATTCTATGTCAGATTAAGTATCCAGAGTACATATTTAATGTATTATTGAAATAATTCTTATATCTTCTTTCTTTTTGTTTCTTAATAGGGCGTGGTACCGGCTGGCGTCATTCCGTGAAGCCATGGCCAGCGAGTGTAGTGACTAACCACTGTCACAAGCTGGTCATCCCACGGGCGTATCCTGATAAGAAAGTAAGTAAAATCTGCAATGATTTCAAATAGAATATGTAGGTATAGTTCTTATGTTGCTGTGTTTGTACTATTTTAGTTTATCCTTCTCATCGGAGCGTCCCATTTGCGGTCCTTCGTGGACGGCATTGTTGAGATGCCAAGTGGCTGCCTACAGTTCGGCTTTATGTCCACCCCTGGAGCCTGCGCAGCCGACTTGCATCTTGAGGCAATGAAAGCCAATGTGCCTCGGGAGCCTGACGCCGTCTGCGTCATGGGTCCTTCAAACGACCTTACGGCCAGTCTTACACCAGAAAAGGCGGGACAGGAATTTGAGCGGTTCCTTTTGGCCGTCTGTAGTCGTTGGCCTAAGGTGGGCACTGTTGGTGATAAAAAATCAGTGTTTCTCAATACCAGTTCACAGATACCACTGGTCAGCATGTTTTAGAATTTTCTCTTCTGCTACTGAAGCATGCAGAGTAATAGTCTTTGACGACTTCAATATAGAAACAGTGATATAAAAATCAATTCCTTAACAGGTTATTATTTTCCTAGGTGTTTGGAATATATATTTCTAAATCGGTTATTTTTTCTAGGTCTTTTGTATCGGCTTTGTCCCGCGTTTAACCGAGTCCAGAGAGAAACAGTTATTCTACCAGCAAGAATTTCACCGCAGGTCAGCAAAGCTAGGTAGGTATTAAAATATTTCACATTTTGTTTTTGTTTGGTAATGTATTTCAGTTCTTTTTATGTTATCTTTGCTGATTTGGTCTTTGCAACGTTTTCTTTTTATTTTGTCATTATCTTTTCAGGAATTCCTTATTATTCCACCGCTGACCACTTTCCTCTGGACCGTCTGAGTCTGTGGTGCCGTGATGGCGTGAGTATTTATTCATTTTTAACACAGTAAGGAATATATTTGCATTAATGTGAAATGTTAATTTTATCTCTGATTACCGCTTATATGTGCAGATCCACCTAAGCGATGACCACGGGATGCACATCCTCAGGGATCTGATTTGGAATGCTGGCTATCAGTTCCTGGAGTTGTCAGCACCAAAGCCACTGGTGCAGAGTCAGGCAACTCCTGCGTACAAACCGAGGGTGGTGCCCCGTGTGGTTGTGAAGGGCGTGGGGAGTCTTCCTCGTTCTCCTCCTGCTCCACACCCTTCTGAGTGGACAATCGTGAGATACGGCAGGAAGGTATTTATCTTTTGTTGTCTTGCAATGAAAGAAAGGCGTTTATTTAACTATGGCTAGTAATCCTAAAAACTCTTATATGTGCTCTACCTTTACAGAGGAATCACTCGGGGGAATTGGACTCTGTCTCTGATTCACCCAAGAAAAGAGTGGTTCATTACCAGGTCCGTAAGGCTTGCAGCTATTCATGAAATATAATAGTCAATGTCACTGGTATCTTAATAATTCAAATTTTGCATTTATAGAGCGATGGGACCCCTGTGGCTTTAAGGGAATGTTTCATCCCATTAAATCCTGTCCGTTTCTCACCCGCTATCTTGGTTGCCATGGAAACAGTCTCTCCATCGGCTCTTCCAGATGTTCGCACAGGCACCGATGTAATTAGCACAATACTGCAATTACTAATATTCTTAGTATTTTTATTTATAAATAACACAAACCCTCAATGTTGTTTGCGGTGTTGCAGACAAAGCCTGTGGAACATAAAAAGAAACCAGCTCTCCCAAAGAG
This sequence comes from Poecilia latipinna, assembly GCF_001443285.1. NCBI lineage: Eukaryota > Metazoa > Chordata > Actinopteri > Cyprinodontiformes > Poeciliidae > Poecilia > Poecilia latipinna. The sequence continues at coordinate 1,069 of NW_015116763.1, read as the reverse complement.
AAGCCGTTTGGCACGGGAGGTTTGTAAAAACATGAGTTAATTAATCATTTCTAGTACAGATTTTTTTTATTTATTTAACTGTTCTTTTTGATTTTTCCTTTAGGCTTCAGTTCCAGCGCGTGTGATTCCTGCCAGGGGTGTTGAATGTGTGCCGCCTGAAGACACCGTTAGTGTTTTTCACATTAACGTTAAATCTCTAATTAATAATGTGTTTATTGAAAACATTTGACATAGTACCTTTGTTGATTTTGTGCAAAATCAGCTTAATATGTTTTTTGTCATTTATTTTCAGGTGGAGCCTGTTCTGCATTCTGCTGAGGTGTCTGACCATGCTGGTGTGGGGTGCGTCTGTACGTTGGAGGTTTCTGCTGGCCAGCGGGTTTGTATAATGTGTTCTTCAGTCTCTATTAATAAATAAAAAATGTTCTCAGTGTTGTTCTTTTTAGTCTATAATTTTCATAACATAATTACAATTTTCAAATTATTGACATTTCAAATGGTGTTGGGAGTTTATTTTATTCGTTTATAGTAACAATTTGGTATCTTTCCTGTTGTGAATACTGATTAATGGATCAGAGGAGGTGGTATTTTACTGTAAATGAGTGGTTCAGAGCACAAACAATGGTTTTAGCTCCTCTGCTAGTATGGATGTCACAGCCAAGAGTTACAGACTGTAGAATTTCCAAATGTTTCTTGAAAGGTTTTTTGACAATACTCTTAGTAACACCATTGTAGTTTTAACATTAATAATTTAAAAGGAATTTAAATAGAATCTACTTTAATCTTTTTTTATAAAAATAATTGCAGAAAGCAGTAAAAATAAATTTCTCTACAGCATGCTCTGATGGTTTCACAGAAAATATAGCAGGCTACTTAATGGGAATCCACAATTATGCAAAAGAACAAGTTCAAAATGAATTTACTTAATTTTTAACATTTAGTGTAACAATTCAGAGCAAAAATAATTTGGTTTGTTTTTCTCCTGGCATGGATATTTATAGTAAAAGTAACATTGAATTCAGCATCCTTCGAGTAACTTATACAAAAGGAACTCTAGCGGGGTAGCATG
>NW_015116762.1:14915-29934 GCF_001443285.1 Poecilia latipinna | reverse complement strand
CATAAAACATAAAGGTAGAATAACTTCCACATGAGCCCCATAACCAACCAGCACTGATCACATTCACATGGTCAATTGGTGACATCCCCTTAGCCCTGTCCCCTTTGAATAACAAGTCACCTGTTTTCCTACTAGTTCTATTCCTTTTATTCCATGATTCATAAAGATTTGAACCTGTGTTTAATGACAACATGAAGCTCAACAATGGCTGCTGGCTGGAGGATGTGGTGGGCACAACTGAATGGCGAATTCTAATCCCTCACCGTTTGCATATGGTTGACTTTAAATCACACATCCATCATCTGATTTGCACCAAACTGGGTATAAGTGACCTTTGATAACTTCTAAAGTCACCTGTTTTCCTACTAGTTGACTTATATTGGAAGTTGACTCCAGTGCCCCCCACCCCCAGGTTATTTGAACAATATATCCTTGAATATAACAGTAACTAATCTTCATCAGATTTTTGGTGCGTCATCAGGGAGCACTGTACAACACATTAGTGTGCAGAACCTAGTGGATTGGTGCATAAATTGCTTGTGAGCGTTGATGACAACAAATGGGTGGTGTAGCTGGGGCTCCCGTAGTTGTGACAAGGCGGAGCGGCGCTGAGCTGCAAGGACCTTACAAGGCTGTTTGCAGTTTTAATTCTATTAAACATCCACTTGCTGACTGTAGTGTCCTCTCTTTAGGGGCCAGGACACAGATGGAGGAAATGTTGAAGAAGCCTGCAACAGTGTTTCAGTAACACACAGAACCAAATTTGGACCAAGTAAGATGCCCGCAAGTATGTGTCACACTATGAAACAACAATGTGGCATCTCTGTCCTGGAAATGTGTTCACTGAGATATTTAACAAAACACAAAAGTTTAATTTAAATATTTAAATGAAACATAATACACAAAAAAGTATTTAAGCTTCATTTAAGTTTAATGAAACTTAGATACTTAATAAGAATCCTTTAATCAAGTATCTATTATTATTATTATTATTATCATTATTATTATTATTATTATTGTGTAAGTACATTTGATTAATGTAGCAACTTTCACAGATAAAACAAAGCACAAAGTGCTTCACAGATAAAACAAAGATACACAGATAAAATACAATGACACAAAATCAAATACCAAGTTAATCAATGTTTTTGTACAAAAACATCTTCAGCTGCTTTTAAAAAAGTCAGTAAAATCGGTGCAACACAAAAACAGTCAAAGTAGTTCCATAGTCTTAGAGTCCCAATCCCCATCAGCTTTAAATCAAGTGAATGAGACTCTCAGTAAATTCTGACCTGTTGACCTCAACACAACAGAAGAATAATGGGTTTACAGCAGGTCAGCACTATCCTGGGGGCTTCACCATGCAGGGCTCTAAAAGTAAGAACTAATGAAATTGGATTCTAAAACGTACTGGAAACCATTGAAGGGAAGTAATGTGTAATCTTCTGCTGATTCCCGTTAAGTCTTACTGCAGCATTTTGCACAATCTGAATGTGCAAAATGCTGCAAGTTAAAAAGACTGTTTCAACAATATAGATATGTATAGATAAAAGCATGGGTAATCCTCTCAAGTTCAACTTTCAACATGAGCAGTCGTAGTTTTGAGATATTCTGCATTACATAAACACCTGTACTGTTATTTTACATAAATCTGTTGTCGTTTATGAAATCTTTGTACAAAACAATAATAACGGCAAAGATTTTAAACCATTCTGTGTTTTAAATGTGAGGGTATTCTACGCGTTAGCCTGCCAGCAGTAATAAATGACAATAATGCATTCCACATATGGTCATGTTTGTGTTCATCACCAGTCAGTCTGCAGGTTTTCTCTGCTCTGACCCCTGAGTAAGCTCCAGCCTGTTTGTCAGTCTCGTGTCCTGCAGGAGAGCTGGTCTCTGTGTCTCTGAACGACGTGGTGCGATTACACTGTCCTGCAGCGTCACAGCTGTCCCACCAGCTGTGGGAGCGTCCAAACAGCCGCCTGTCCTCAGACCTCTACCTCCACCTGCAGGATGGGAGCCTCAGCTTTGTGGCCACCCCAGCCACCCTGGGCCACTACCTCTGTCTGTCCACAGAGAACGGCTACCGACAGACCATGGCCATTTATCACGTCAAGCAGAAGAGCAGTCCCATGGCTCAGACTCCAACCAGCTACACCCGGAGCCACACGCGAGCCCAGCCCACTAGGGAGGGGCCTAAAGCAACAGAATCCAGACCAGCAGTGACAAAACCCTCACTGGCCATCAGGAACACTCCAGTCACCACCAGGCAGCTTGATAGAAATCTGGAAACAAAATTCCGTGATGGGAACCCTCTGCTGTCAGCCTGCTGCCCCAGCTACCTGAAGGAGCTGGTGGTGGTGTCCGTTCTGCTGGTGCTGTGCCTCAGTCTGCTCATCACAGTCACTCTGTATGTTCTCAGACAACAATGGCGGAGACAGACTGCACCTGGAATGGGAACTCCAAGCAGGAGCTCTGACCGGAGGACCCCTGAGGAGCAGGAGTCCTTGAGGGAGAATGAGTTTGGGAGCAAAGCTAATGGTCAGGTGCCCTCTGGTGGACATGCCAGTGGCTTGGTTTGTAACAGGAACCTTACAGACTCTACCCAGAATTTGCCAAACACTCCCTTCTGAGCAGCAGCCAAAGAGCCTTTTGAGCTGCTACAGAGCAGAGCACCATCAAGGGGGAACATTGCAGTAGCAGGGCTCATTTGGTGAGCGCTGCACAGCAACAGTGCAGGGCAAAGTTAGACTTCCTGAATGTTCTGCAGCCTGAGTACTGCGCAAGTGGCTGCTCCACTTGTTTTCTTTAAAGGGAACTTGATCTTTTCCAATACAAATTAATGGTAGTTGGATCCTAACAAACAAAGCAGAGCTTAGTCTTTAAACCACATCTGAGATCTGACTGTTAGCTCAAGTCTAATGAAATGTGTAAATCTGTTTTATGAACTATTAGCAGTTCAACTGTGGTCAGTAGCCAAAACCCACCTTTCCAGTTAGAATGCTGTTGAGGTAACAGGGATGTGATGGTATATGGAGCTGTTTGGGTCAGACGGTGTTCCGCACCTCAATGATGTGTCTTTTTAAAGATGTTCTGGTGGAGTTCTTCTTATTACTTTATCTGATTTTCTTTTCATGACATCCTGGACTTTTTTTTTATCTCATTGATATTCCTTAACTCCTGTTCTGATTACACTCTTTTGTCACTGCACATGTTTTCCTGCTCATCAATAAACCAGATGCTGATTGTTTTTGATGCATTCATCCCAGTGGATCCTGTGCAGTCATATCTGTAGAAGAAGAAAGAATCATAAAATAGAATATGTGTAGGAGAAACATTCTTCTAATCTGTACTTTATCAATATTCCAATAACTTATTCTTTGCGCTTCATTTATATTGCAAAACAAACTAAGAAAAACTTAAAGCAACACTGAGTCATACATAGAAATATCCATTTAATGCCTACAGAGTTCAGTTGAGTTGTTTATCTCATGTGACACATGGTGCGTCACCAAACTGTTCATCAACTTCATTGTAAAACTCAGGAAGAGAAGGCAACATAGAGGCACACAGCTGAGGATTAGTCACTCTCAGCATTATCAGAACACAGTCTCGCTTTTGTACCACCTTGTACAATACTTAGCGACAGTTCTTACTAAATTAGCCATTTAAATGCACAGAGCTACTAGAACGCTCGTTGACTAATAACTGTCAATTCATGTCAAAAGTACTTTAATAATCTCAGAGGGAAAATAAATGCAGCATCTTGGTGCAATCAGTGGAGGAAGTAAAAAGCCCAGCATGACTGAACTGGAGTCAAACTGCTGGTGTGTGCTCACATGGTTTTGTAATGTTTGTTTTTGTACAGACCCTTCAAGGTCCACAGTGAACCCTCCCCCTGCAGAGGAAATCATGGTGATTTGGCATATGTGTAATTCACAATTGTACAATAAACACAGGGAGTCTTTGTTTATTGTATACAGACTCCTAAGAAATTACAACTTCAAAAGAGGAGGAAATGTGGCTGAGCAATAAATCAGTAATAATAGATGATGCAGTAGACATGTGATCAGTGTCGATAGGTAATACATCTGATAAAATTTTCATCATATAGAATATTCACTGAATTCTGATCCAGAACTGCACAGCATTCTGGGGAATGTAGGCATAGCCAGTGAATCAAGGTTGGGGGCATCAGTTAACTTACTCTTTGGTTACTTGGCAACAACTTGGTAAGAAAGTTGCACAGCAACAGTTTCAGGTTTTGCACTCAGAACTGCTTAGAAATAAAAAACATTGTGGAATGAAAACTGCACTAAAGAGTTAAAGTCACTATTTAATGCACCAGTTTGGTAGTATTTCAGATATTTAAAACAAAAAGTAATCAATAATTATGTCAACAGTTACTGATATGACTGATATGAAACACATTGTGAAGTTTTTCAGCTATTTACCGTAATATCTGGAAAATAAGCTGCTACTTTTTTCACACACTTTGAACACTGCATTATAGCTAATTTATAAATTTTTACCAATGAGTTTCAAAAGGCAGAACTGCTGCATGATGCAAGAGCAAATTTGTCTCGACAGAAGTGACTGAGCAACAAAGAGTCAAAGGAAGTGAGTGTGAGACTGTTCAATTCCAACAATGAGGAAAACGGCTTAAATGGTTTTGGTGCGCAGGATTAAGATGAAGATAATGATCAATGATTTTCCTGGTAGGCTACGGAATTTTATTATTATGTTTTATATTAAGCAGCCTTATTCTGGGCATTGTTTGGAAAAGATATCTATGGTATGTATTTGTGTGTGTAACCAGTACATATTTATTTGAAAAGTAAAAAAAAAAAAAATCTTTCTGTATAAATAACCCTAACAATGTGGACCCCTGCTAACTATATATGTACATCTGTTTTCTTTTCAGTTAGTGGGTGCAGCTGACATTCAGGTGGGCTCAGCTGTCCAGAAATAACAGAACTTTCTCTCCTTATATCTCCCTTAATACTGCATGACCTGGAAATTCACTCTGCAAAGACAATAGATTTTTTAAAGCAGTATATTCAACATATTTAACATAAATCATAAAATCTTGTTTTGGAAATTTATAAGACATCTTTTTTTTAATTATGCTTTTACAAAAGCTGAAAAGGAAATACACCTCTCACGATTTACTTTAATAGACATTGGTTATTTTATATTACAGGATTCATACGAATGCTTGAAATCCTTGAAAATGTTTGAATTTCAATTAGGTGCCCAATGTCTGGACAGATCTTGATTCTTTAAATGGCTCAAAAGAATGGTAAATGCAAATCATTTACCATTCTTTGCTTATTTAATTAAATTTCCTCCATTACCTAAATTAATTAGATTTGTGTTGCTGCTGTTCACTCCTGAACTGGTTGACATTTTAACTTCAGTTCCGCCCTGTATAAGTGCCGGATAAGTGTATTTTACTTATCCAGCAAATACAGTTCATCCACCAACAGTTTCTAATTACACCATGCTAAAAAAAATTGGTTAAACCTTATGTCCACTGTGATAGTGGAAATGCAGTAAACAAATAGCTTATCCACTTTTGGATGTTCACATTAATCCATTCTGATGTTGGGGCAATTACCTCATTTTTCTGAACAAGAACCGCTGCCTGCAGTTCATTGTGGCTTTTGTGCCCCTGAAAGTCCACATTCTAAAATCACCTCCAATAAAAACATCTTTAAACAAATTAAGACACTCTTCAAACAACATTGAGTCATACAAAGAAATCTTCACCTAATATCCACATAATTCACAGTTCAGTTGTTTATATCATGTGACACCTGGTGCGTCACCAAGCTGTTCATACAATTCATTGTAAGGTTCAGGAAGAGAACCAAACAAAGAGGTTATGATGAACAGTTGAGGATTAGTCACACGCTGAACATTATCAGCTATTTACTAAAAATCCACAAAATGCTATTGATCTTATGGGCTATTTGATTACTTTGGTCGGGTTTCTCTCTTTTTCTCAAAGATTAAAGGGAAAAAAAAGCTTTTCAGACTTAGTTGTAAATTTGTAAGTTCAATTTTGTGACTTCACTGCACAATTATTACAAGAAAGGAATTCAACAAGCTATTTATACGCAGAATTGGATAGTCATTAGTAGAGGTGTGCCGATCGATCGGTCACCGATCATAATCGGGCCGATTTTCGTGAAAAAGTGCATGATCGGTGATCGNTTAATTGTGTCAAATAAAATTTTTGGATTTCACCCTTTTGATTTGATGAGATTAGCAAAATAACTGGCTCTTGCATTCTTGAGCATCTCATTTAAGGAGCTGATTAAGTCTTTAAGGTGGTACCTGTGGGCCACCAGATCAGTACGTTTCCATAAACGTTCAGTTTTCCGGCATAGTCACAAGGTCACAATTTCCTTATTAATCCAAGGACTGCTTGTACGCTGAACAGTGTTCTGTTTTAAAGGTGCTATTAAGTTCAAAATGTCCTTACAGTAAATGTTAAAACAGAGCTCAAACTCAAAGATTAACTCAACATCAGATTGTGGTAACAAAACTAACTATGAAGATTGAACTTTTACAAAATCCTTAAAATCTTGTATAATGTATTCTGAAACCATTAAATCAAAGTTAGGACCATTGATATTCTCAGTAAACAAATTCTGGATTAATAATTTATGTTAATTTTAATTGTTTTTTTTTTTTATTTGTCATTTTTAAAACTCTATATATGTGGGTTTAAATAGCATTTCACTTACGATGCATTTCTGTAACATAAAATTACCCAGAAATATTTTTACATTTCCTGTCAACTTAACATCTTTTAATACAAAAACATAGTGTTTTTGTATTAAAAGCCCCAACCACCAGGCTTAGCAAGTTTTCTGGGGCAAATCCTGAATCTATATGTAACTTTGGGATAAATTCATACACAAAATACTTGTGATACAAAAGTTTCACACTGATTCACCCATGTGGAGTGCTGTAGTGTGGCAGTGAAGCTGCCACACTACAGCAACAATGAGATTCCATCAATATTTAAGTGGCCTGGGTTTATGCTTGGCTGCCCCAGTCGGAATTAATCTCCTTTGTTACTGGTTCCCTTCTAGCTTGTCAATATGAACTTTTAGGATGCTGTTGCCATGTGGTCAGAAAAAAAAAAGACTCAGAAAAAACTCCTCTCCAAGACGCATTACTCACACTCCCAAAGACATTTAATTTGAATGTACCATCACAACCTGTATCAGTTACTAAAAAGAACCTCGAGTTTAGCTATTTGCAGCTAATACACCGGAACAATTCTATGATTCAGTCATTAATTGCAGTGGAAAAGCAATCAATTGGTACAGTGGAATTTCCGATGCTCATTCCAATCTGCGTATGTAACACAGAGAGGAAAACATATTAAGACATGATAGGGTGGAAGCATTAGGGTCAGTACGACCTTCAAACTGCACTAGTCCCATTCATTTCAAAGTGAAGTTTTACCAAGCTATTTTGCCAGAAATTACACACACTAAAAATGAGCCAACTACAGCAGCTCACCATCCCCATCCTGAGAACTGCAGCCATTCTAATATAGAGGTGATGAAGGAGACTCCCGTCATTGTGTCGGACATTTGCCATTAACTAAGGACTAGAGAAAACAATATAGGCTTCCCCCCCACACACCCTCATCGACAACCTTGAGAGGACACATGAGAAGCTTTTCATCACAAATCACTTGATAAACTGACAGATAGATCAGGTATCTCATAAGAAATTGACAGGACAGAGTTTGTCTTTAGCTTCATTGACTACACTAATTAAAGACCTCTATCCTCAAGCAAGGGCTAAGGGAATCATTTATTACACAATATACTTAATAATCCTAATATCAAACCTGTCTCTTTAGAACTACAATTTAAAGCTTTACAACCATGCTCAGACCCTGCCTCCATGTGTGCCCTGTCTGTGAATTGTATTGTTATCAATGGAGGGAAAGATCTGTGACTTTACCCAATTATTGCAATGTTGTAAACCTTCACTTAGTTTTTAACATTTTCTTAAAACAGATGAAGTTGCACAGGCTCAATGAAACACCAAGCACACTGCCCGATTTCCATAAGAAAAAATCATACAAAATTTATTTCAATTATGTCATTTTTTTCCTAAAAGGTAAACTCAAGTTTAAAGACTTCACACATACACTGCTACATCTCAGGCATTTATTATAGGTACACTAAATAATTCAGGCTTAGAGTTAATGTAAACCTAAAATTCTGTAGTTTTTTTGTTTGTTTTTTTGTAGGAGATATAGATTACAAACATATATAGGGTTTCTCCTAGTGTATTATAGGCCGAGAGGCTTTACGTGTCTCCCCCTGCCAGGCTAAGCGTTGTTTTCGTTTTGATTTTTTATTTATTTATTTAATATATCAACCTGCAAGCATCTTTCTGGGGTGAGCATTTTACTGGCAGGGCAGAATTATTCCTGAAATAAAAATGGGTTTATAGTTTTTAGAGTTTTATAGTTGATGCACTGAATAGGCAGTGCGGACCAATAAGACCCCACTGTTGCGGCTTGATCTCTGAAGTTCACCGTGGCGCAGATCACTCATATAGGCTCACCTATATGGACATTTACGTCAGCCCTCTGTGAGGATGAGGATCCATGTTTCTTTGTAGACTTCATCAAGGTAGGAGTCAGGTTTAATCCATCGCGTTTGCTCTGCTCGCGTTCATAGGTGTTTACAGGTGCACATTTAGAAGGGTACGTTGAGCGTGCAGTGAGAATGATACACATTTGTGAACAAAGCCTTATGTACTTCATGTGCATTTACATCTCATGACGCTGATTCTGTGTCTGTATTGATCAAGTTTGCCTTCCGGGATGCCGGTGCGTTAGTGAGCCAGTGATTCAGTCCATGGTCTCACAGCACATTGGTGAGTTTTTATTCCATTTTATTTTTTCGGCAACACAATGCATATCAAATCCTTTGTCTACTTAAAGTCAGGTAGAGTTGCAGCATGCGGCAACTCTGTATGCTGTGTTCTAATCGAGTCATCCCACACTGCATCCCTACAACTTTCATGCCAATTTAAAAACAAAATGGTTCCAGATAGGTTTCACAATTTAATTAGAAGCGGGGGTTTTTGTCTGCAACAGTATTTTTTTTGTCTTCAGAAGAAAACTGACAACCTGCAAAAGCTAAACCAGATATTTTTATGTGGGCACAAGCAGTGCCAAATACTTTAGAATGCTACTTATACATTTTATCTATGAACTGGCTAATATTGCTCTCATTTAGCACAGTTTGCAAATCCAAAATATGGAGAATTTAGAATGGATTTTTAAAAATAAAGTGCTTAAGTTTTTAATTGCTTTCTTTGAATAGCAGCAATCCCTCTGTATAAAAATTGATTGTTGTAATAAATGTAACAATCCATACATATTAAACAAAACATGTTTAATATGTATGGACTGTTCGATATGCCGTCTACATCTTCAACAACACGTTAAGGAAAAAAATGAAAATGTTCTTTATTAATTTTTTGTTTTTTCTTCACCAGTCTCTCTTTATCTGTTTCTGTCTCTCACCACCTTAAATATTCATCCACAGTCTCCCTCTCTATTACTTACGGCTTTGCTTACCATGCTCAGACTTATAGAGCCAGAGGAAGCATTTCCCTTTTCACGGTTTTCCCCAGAAAATCTGCTAAGCCTGGTGGTAGAGGCGCTAGAGCAGTCATCCAGTGGCCTACTGTGTTTTTGAGTTTAAAAAAACTTTTTTCAGAAGTTGACCTTTAAAATGTCACAAATATCACAAGGTAATGTGTAATAATGTGTTAATGTAATAATGTGTTATTGGAAGACATTATTAACAATATTTAAACTCCAAATATAAAGTCTTAAAGGCAAACATACAAAAAATATCCGAATAAATAAAGCTTAGTCTGGTGGGAACACAAGTAAAGCCAGGTGGCCCACCAGGCTTAGAAAACACTGCGAGAAACCCTGAATAATATACAATTAAGAGATTTGGACAATAGGATGGCCAGTTAGATTCCACATTCACAGCCATAGAGATGAACGGAGAAGAACAGACTGTGCTTTGACTTAATGAGACTATTACAAGCTGAAAATAGGTACACCCTCACTCTCCATACAGAGTTTTAAATTCCTGAAACTACAGAAAGTGTTCAATTTCTCTCAATTTTACAGTCTCACTGCATTTCCAATTATTTTAAGCAATGATATCATAGCATTTCAACCTTGATTAATGATTTCAAGTTTAAAACGACTTTCTGCTTAGTGAAGTGGTAAGCTAACAGTGAAATAAAAAATGAGCAGAAGAATCATCTGGGATTATTTGGAGTTTTAGCAACAATAGAAACTCATCTGTCCCCAAATTAACAGCATATCACTGAGTGTGAGGATCCCACACAGCGTGATATCTTGCTGTGGAAGTCATGTTTAACTCTCAATCTAAATTAGTCACCGAGCTAAACACGCTGGCTTCTGCACGCATCAACGCTCTCTGAATCTTGAGGGAAGCTTACCTTTTCCAGCCCGTCATGGAGCTCCGACAGGGTGGGTCTCACGAGTTTCTCTCCCAAAGGCGCAGCCGTCTGTCGGTAAAAGTCAATTTTGGGAACAGCATCAATGGTGTTGTGGCCAAAGGTCCTCAGATAATAGGTGTTGGTATGGGTGTCATAGTGATAGTGATGCTGGCCCCCTGTGGATGAATGCAAGCTGGTCTCACTCATCACCGTGTCTCCGTTCTGTAATCCCTCAGGCGGCACTGCCTCCGGAGAGGCCCCGCTCCCCGACCCGTTCGGATCCGCAAAGTTTACCACTCTGAACCGTCCTTTGGCTTCCTCCCCCTTAGCCCCCGAATTACCACCCGCTGCGGAGTTTTCGGAGCTCGCAGACTTTTCTTCAGAGGCGCCCGCAGCTTCAGACACAAGATCCACCTGGAAGCGACTCTGACTAGGTGTCGGACCGGACGGCCTTTGCCCGGCATCTGGAGCTAAAAAATCATTTTCCATGGCAGCACTGTCTGCTGGCGCGGAAGGCGCAGAGGATGGTTCCGACATAGCTGTTATGCGGAATGTAGCAAACACTCGCTTGGATCTACTAAATCAGTAAAGAACGCGCTGTGTTGCTCCGTTACTAAACCCCTGCTAGTTGCAGGAAAACACACGCTGTGCTGCCCGCTGAGGAGAGGCGCAGGATCCCTAGCAGAGGGCGGTGTTAGAGGCAGATGGCTGCTTAGCGGCGGTAGGACATGCGAGTACAAACTGGGAAGTTACCACCACTCTTCTTTTTCTCTTTCTGTCGCAGTAAATAAAAACGTTCCAACAACCTTCGTCTTTTAAAAGTCAGGAAGGACCACTTGTAAGCGTTGTGTTGTTTTAATCAAGGATGCTGCTGTCGACCTTGCCACGGCTCCTCCTAGAGTCCCAGCGTCTCTCTGCTTGCTATTATACACACTGCAGACGGCACCGGAGAAGGGTGGGATCCGCAGAGAAATGCATCGCGAGACTTCAGTGATTACCTTTTGTTTCAGACAGGGGGATGAAAACGTCGCGAGAATATTGCAATACTTAATCAGTATGGATGACGTTATCAAAACCCTATGCAAGGAAGGTAAGGTGGGGCGCGAAACTGTACCAACAGGCTAACCAACAAAACGTGCACGTGCAGTTCTTCTGCGTTACTTCCTCCATAAAGGAAGAAAACTTTATGAAGGAAAGACTGTCCTTGACGCTTTGCCTCTAACTTAGACTCAAATTTTTAATCGGTTTTACTTGGTCAAATAAACTGTGAAAAGTGCTGTTAATGTTTAGATTTTTTCGACTATGAATCTCCTCAATTTAAGCTTTACTTAAAACTGCAAAGAGCACTTAGCATTGTTCTTAAATGCTATGAACAGTTTTTGTTTACCATTCTGCATACAAAAATGATCTGGTTCATATTTTTTCCATTCAATCTTGTTCAGATTGTAGCAAGCTTTTATTAACAAAAATCTATTTTTTTCACTGCTTTAGTGTGTTGTTTAACACTATGACCAGCAGTTGAATAGAAGCTTAGTGGATAGGTTTTGTCATACTGTCACCTTCCTAAGATGACAGCTTGCTTGTGACATTTTTTTGCAAAGTGTGTTTCGTTTCTTTTCTTTCTTTCTTTTTATTTTTTATTTTATTTTATTTTATTTTTTTGCCTAAACCATCTTTTGGGAAAAAGAGGTCATGATCTTCTTTTCTTTTTTTTTCTTTGCCAAAATCAGGATTAGGAAGGTGATGATAACCCTAACTCTAAATGGTCGAGCCAACACTTAACATATTCATGACTCCAGCATCATAAAACTATTTGTGAATGACATAGAGTCTACAGATACAATCCAGGAAAATGCTGCAGTTCATCTGAAATGTTGGGATCCATTTTTGTTCATGAATTGATCAGAACTAATTCCTAAGCATTCATTGAGCTGGAGACACCACTGGTGGCAATATCGGTGCTCCAATAAAACTCAGAACTGATCTCCTCTACAAAAGCAAGACCTGAAACCCAAAGCCTCGTCTTTGGATTCAGCCTCCAACTGAGGCATAATAGCTCTGAACCTTTTTCTTCTAACCTGTTAGCCAGAAATAAGAATTTATTCAAAACCTTCAAAGTGTTCCCTGTAGAACTTTTAGAAAGCGGTCTGCATACCTCATGTTTCTGCATTCCCATAGAGACTTGAGAAGTATATTGACGCATCTGCCTGTGGAGGCCTGCTGTGGCAGCTTCTCCATTCATCAAACAGAAGAGTACTTTCTTCTGTTTTTCAACCCAAAATACTGGAGGTTCTGCTCAGAGCCTAGCTGGGATGCCAGTCAATCCTCAACTCTCGTCTGAAGAAAAGACTTTTCTGTTCCATCAATTTTTGGGGTATTGGTCATTGCTTTGACCCAACTGACTGATGATCAACTCAAAGTAAGACCATTTTCGGCTGAATTAGATGTTTTAAAATAAGGTTTTTGTAAATTGTCTTTCTGTTATATGTTTGCTTAATGTTGCTTAATGTTTTGCTGATTATATGCTTTAATATTCTTACATTATGTTGCTGCTTTGCCATTTTAGGTTTGCCACATGTTAGAGATTGTCTCGTTCCAGAGCAACTGAATTCAGTGCTGCTTGAATTCACTGGTGCTCTCTCTCGACCATTATCTTCTTTCTTCCTCCTGCTTCCACTTCTCTTCTTTCCTTGATTTCAAATACTTATATCTACTTTGTGATCATAAAAGGCCTAAGACCACGATTTCTTTATCTAGCCTAATTGTTAACCCTCAACATGTGGAGTTTCATGACCTATTGACAGAAGGTGGTGGACAGGTCTGAGTCTGGACAGTGACCTGACCTCCTCTTCTTTTACTTAAATCTTCCTCCTCCCTGCCAAAGATTGCAGTGACTCTTTTCATTAGCAGCTTGTATACCAGTAGTTAAGGAAAGAGGTTATTATCTGCTGTAAAGTCGGGCTATTTTAATTATAAATTCTCAGATTTGATTAGAAATAAGTGTGTCAGTGAGCATTCTTTGTTGAGTTAATTCTGCCAGTAGTGAGAATTCATTCCTTCATGAGAGACTGAGTTTGGCTTATGAGTTGCTTGAGTAGGTGCCCTGATTAAACTCAAGAATTTTAATTTTATTCATGATTTGATCAATCATACATTATTGATAACAACTATTAACTTCCTCAATACTGGGAGGTTGAAGCCAAACTTTGACGCAAGCTCTGGGTCCCAAGAATTTTGATACCACCTTGTGAAATTGTTACAAATATTTCTGTTTCCATAATCCTGATTCCCAACAGGAAAATGTTAGAGTTTCATAATGCATGCTTCAGTATATTGAAATGAAGAGAAATTATTATAGAAACTTCTGGGATCCTCTTTACCTCTGGTTTGAGAAAGTTACAAGACTGATGGCCGGAAAGACAGCAGGGAATCCCTTAGCTGTCCTTTCTACCTAGACTTTCAATAAGACAGTAAAAGTATTCTGCACTGCTGCAGAATACTTATGGTAAAGTGGAACATTTTTAGGCATAGTGGCTCATACAAGTCATTGTCTTCCAGTTAACGTCGAGTTCAAGCCTTCTACAAAATATTGAAGCTTCCTTGTGCCAGATATAGAACCTGATGTGTTCAGGGGTGTGTATCAATAAGGAGAAATACTGCAGCATGTATATATTCTAACTATAATAAGTACTTTTTAGGACTTTGTTTGAATGAGAATAAGATTTTAAAGTCTCCTGTTCCTGCATGAGTCATTCTACATCCAGAATGTAATGAATAACCAGTTAGCCCTCCCTCTGCACCCCCTCAAAAAGCACTGTCTAGGTACAACTAATATACATGACATTTAAAGCTGAGACATGTTAATAAATGTCAGCTTTATAGTAACACATTGGACAGATGAGCAGTTCTCTGGATATCCATCTACAGTGATATAGAGTGATTGACTCAGAGTACGCATCACTTCTATGATCTTTCACCACATAATTTTACCCGAGGGCCCCGATGACCACAGGCACCACTGTGGTCTTCACCTTCCAGGCCTTCTCCAGTTCCTCTCTGAGGTCACTTGGTATTGCTACATCCACCACAACGGCTTTCCTCTGTTCTTTATCCACCACCACAATGTCCGGTTGGTTCGCCATTACCATCTTGACTGTCTGGATCTGGAAGTCCCACAGGATCTTAGCTCAGTCATTCTCCACCACCTTTGGGGGTGTTCCCCACTTTGACCTCGGGGCTTCCAGTCCATATTCGGTACAGATGTTCCTGTACACTATGCCCGCCACTTGGTTATGTCGTTCCATGTACGCTTTCCCTGCCAGCATCTTGCACTCTGCTGTTATGTGCTGGACTGTCTCAGAGGCCTCCTTGCACAACCTACACCTTGGGTCTTGTCTGGTGTGGTAGATCTTCAGTTATTTGTCGCTGGTACATCCCATGTAGGGGCTTGTCCTCCCATGATGGTACCTCTAGCACCTCG
>NW_015116762.1:0-10516 GCF_001443285.1 Poecilia latipinna | reverse complement strand
CTTAGAGTCCTATTGATGTTGTACATCTCTAAGCATTCAATGATCCAAGTGTGTGGCATTGAGTCATAGGCTTTCTGTTCAGTCTCCAGCCTTGGTGGGTCTGCTCTGTTGTTAGTACCCTGCCATTGAGAGTACACTTTAGCTGGTTGGGTGGAGAAGAGCCGGTTAATCCTCCTGGCTTCATTCTCTCTTGTGTATCTCTTTAGGCGGCTGGCCTAAAGAGATACACAGACTTCCAGATCCAGTTCCAGACAGACAAAATGGCAATAGCGAACCAACCAGACATTGTGGTGGTGGATAAACAACGTAGGAAAGCAGTTGTGGTGGATGTAGCAATACCAAATGTTTGCAACATCAGGAAAAAGGAGAACAAAAAACTGGAGAAATACCAGGGCCTCAGAGAGGAACTGGAAAGGCCTGGAAGGTGAAGACCACAGTGGTGCCTGTGGTCATCGGGGCCCTCGGGGCAGTCACCCCCAAACTGGAGCAGTGGCAAAAACACATCCCAGGAACAACATCAGACATCTCAGTCCAGAAATGTGCAGTACTAGGCACAGCCAAGATACTGCGCAGAACCCTCAAGCTTCCAGGCCTCTGGTAGAGGACCCGAGCTCAGAGGATGAAAGAGAGACCATCCGCGGAGGGTGAGAAGGGGATTTATATCCCCTTCTCTCTCTCTCTCTCTCTCTCTCAAAATATATATATATATATATATATATATATATATATATATATATATATATATATCTGTGATGTGTGTTCACTGATATATGTAAGGTTCAAGGTCCATATCATGTCAATTCATATCAATTGACATTCAGCTGACATCTTTAGTTATTTTTTCTTAGACAATGTCTATGTGAAGTGGTGCTATGTCACTAAACTACCTTAAAACTGAACTGTATGGAGAAGGAAATAAAATGGCATGCTCAACTCAGAAGAAGCAATTTGACAAAAGATCCTCATTAAAATATAACAAAAAATATGTCAGGCAAAATATGTGGGCTGTAAACAACAATAAAGCTTATGCTTACATGATAAGCATAAGCTTACATAAGTTTACATAAGCTTACATGGTACATAAGTTTACAAGCATAAGCATTTCTCTCTTTCAAATATGTTCTTTGATTAAGCATGTTCTCTGAACAAAGCCAGTATTTGTTCATCTTTTCTGATAAACGTCAACAGCATAATGAAATCTAATGAAATTAGTTTAATCACAAAGTTTGTTCTATACTTGCACATATAATACTAATTGTTAGTTTATTGATCTGATGATAATTATGTAATGTCAGAGCAATCTGTGCTGTTGATGTTGGTTAACCCCTTAGCCAGCAGCAGAATGCCTGCATTCCGTTTTTATTTCCGTTACACTTTAAAGCATCTTGCACGGTTTCTATGGTAACATATTTAACATTGTGATCATTTTAATGATGCATAAAAAATCTAATTTATTATGAATCATTATTATGTTTAATTTGATTCACATCAGCAGTCTGAGGTATTTTCAGTTCCTCTTGATAGTTGTTTGGGCAAACATTTTAGAAATCCAGAAATTATAATCATCATTCAGTGATTAAATTGCATGTTTCATTGTATGCTTTAAGGCATGAAATTAAAAGTTTAGGATTCTGACTTGATTTGGGACTTCCCTGTTTTATCGTTGGACTCAACTTGGACCTTTTAAGTCTGGTTGAGACCTGACTCGAGACCTGGGTAGAAAGACTTAATCCTAACTTGTGACTTGCAAAGCAATGACTTTGCGCTATTTATATTTACAAACAGTTGATGCAATTGGTTTCAAATGGCGCAAGAGGAGCACCTGTGTTTATGCCACCAATAGTTGACGTGTTTTTTATTATTATTTTTCCTGCTTTAAATGCTTGCGTGTCTATGTTTGTTTTCTGTCACTGCATGTTCAAGGTATTTTCAGTCTGTGCTTCTACAGCACCTGTGACTCACAGATAAACAAGACAGCAGGCGGTATGTGACGTAATGCAGCATGCATATAAGTCTGGACAGTTACTAGGTGTGTGACTGTCTGAGGATAAAGCAAAACCAGAAAAAAATCATACAAAAGAAAAACAACATGCAATCAGAGTTGGATGTTTAGGGATGTTTCAGTATGCACTCTACAAGTGATTTTCACCATTTAGAAGTCCAGAATTGTAAGCATTTTTTTAGAATATATGCTGGTTTTTATCTCTATGTTTGCCTATAAGTGAAAAACTTAGGCTACACCTGAGTTGCTTTCACTACTGGTATATAGAGTATGTCATTTTCAAGGTCCAAGATCTCTTTTTTCCTGTATGGGATCTTCTTGTGCAGCTTATATGCCACTCTTACACTCAGCAGGACAAAACAGAGCACACGCAATGCCAGATCATTGGTGCACAGCAGCAGCTTCACTTTGAACAAAAGAGAAGATGGAGAAAGAGATGGACAGTATCTGCTGGGAATAAAAAGACTTAGAAGACTTTACTGTAACGTGGGCATCGGCTTCCATATTCAGGTCCTACCAAATGGAAAAATAACAGGAGTACACAATGAAAACAAATACAGTAAGTATTTTTGACATTTCATGATGAAAATAATAACAAAGACCTTGATTAATGTCAGGAATTTGTCAAATAGTTTATACATTGACTACTTTTTTATTTTTAATCAGCACAGATTGGTTGTAGTTATTCAATTTCAACATAGATGTTTACCATTGAATTATGCAAACTATAAATGTTACATTAACTGTGTTTTGTCTTCTTATACAACAAATAGAAATTTTGCTGGTTAAATGTTCTTTTTTGCAACATTATTGTTGTATAGGGGCTATCAGAAGAATGAAAATCTGTGATTAGTGGGAGATAAGGAGTTTGAGTATTAGTAATACTAAAGGCAAAGTATACAAAAGGGTATGACTGTGTAGGAGATTTCCTATGCAACCTTAATGCAACACAGGTGTGCAGCTTGGTAGCCTCATAGAGAGAAAAAAGCAGCGAAAGAAGCAGCCAATGACTGTGCATTCAAAAACCTGTATGTTTAATGTTATCATTCATGCAATTATGTTTCTGTTATTTAGCTCTACAGTGTATTTACAGCTTTGCTTTATCTTTATGTTGACATTGTAACTGTGGTTCTAATTGGCTTGTATTATTCTGTTTGTTTAACCTGTCTGTCACGAGAGGGCCCAAATTTGGGTCCTCTCGTGACAGGGGTGTCAAACTCCAGTCCTCAAGGGCCGCTGTCCTGCAACTTTTAGATGTGCCTCTGCTGCACCACACCTGAAAATAATAATTAGGTCACTAGCAAGGCTCAGGAGAACCGATCTACACAGGGAGGAGGTAATTAAGCCATTTCATTCCACTGTTTTTTACCTGTGGCACATCTAAACACTGCAGGACAGCGGCCCTTGAGGACTGGAGTTTGACACCCCTGTCATTGTGAATGACAACCTGAGACCAACAGGTTAAAGAACCACACACACACACACACACACGTTTGTGTTGCTATCTTTGTGGGGACTTTCCATTGACTTCCATTCATTTCTACAGCCTAAACCAGGGGTCACCAACTCCAGTCCTCGAGGGCTACCATCCTGTAACTTTTAGATGCGTCTCTGCTCAAATACACCTGGATCAAATAAACTGCTCGTCTTCAGCCTATTGCAGAGAGGAATGAATGCTGGTGAGGAAATTCAGACATTTTGGAGCAGAGGTGAATCTAAAAGTTGCAGGATGGTAGCCCTTGAGGACTGGAGTTGGTGACCCTTACCTTTACCCTTTTCCTAACCCTAACCAAAACTCAATTCATACCTTAGCCCTAACTCTGACCCCTGACCCAAAAAATTGGGGACCAATTGCTCCTCCGGTCCCCACGAGGAGCAATGGGGTATATGCCTCGAGAGGTGGTGACGTATTTCCGTTTGAATTTATGCCACATAGATTGGTTCCGGGTCCTGCTTGCTCCTATTGTTTTTGGCCAAAGCAGCAAGATCTGTACCATGAAAAAGACGCAAAACTTAAAATATCTGCTAGTTACTGGTACAACAATCGAGTTTTGTGGTGTGCCGTTGTGTCCAGTAATTAGCCGGTACCATCCGGTGCTTAGTTTTTTCATTTTCCTGCTGATATCAAGGCGACAGTGGACTGTAGCCAAAACTTAGCCACTACAGCTAACACACGGTTTGTAGCTGCCTGCTATTTCAAAGCTTGAGGATACTGAAGATCCAGCGTCAGAAATGGAAAGACGGAGGTTAAAAGGGAGCTGAACGCGCTTCGTGCTTCGTTCAGTGGAATAATTTGTTGGAGGAAAATAATGCCGGAGGAAATCTACTGCTACGGAAACAGGCTGAGAACAGAGGCAGCGATTCGGCACAAGGTAAGTCGATATGTGTGTTGATACGTTTGTGTTATACGAGTATGAAATAATTTTTAGGCAACTCCTTAGCTTTTGTTTATATGATATATAAAATACATTTAACATGCAGTTGCGATACCGAGCACGGTAATTTAATAACAGCCGAGAGCAGCAATGCTTCAGCCCGATCCAAACCACACAAGAAGTCAGTCAGAATAATGTGCAAAACCTTCGCTTTACAGCCGCTTAAGTGGCACCGATCTACATGAAAAACCCACAGAACAAATGGTAAAAAATTTCCCGAATCCCGAAAATGACATTTACCTCTGCTGTTTCATAATTATAATCCACGTTAGAGTGAATTTTTCCACTTGGCTGCTATAATCTGTTCTTGAGTTACACATCGTAATTTCTCTTTTTTTTTCTCTCTCTCTCTCTGAGATTCTGCATAGAAAATGAGGTTATGAAGTTACATCCTCCCGCTGCTTTTTGTTTTTAAAATGGTAAATTTAGGTTTGCCTCGACTTTTATAAACTAATGCCTTATATGCATAATTTTTTGTATTACTGTTGGTGCAGATATTAGGCGAACACTGTGCTTTGCCTGCTAGTAGTTTAAATTAATTTCAGCTGCACACTTTCAAGAGTATTCAGATTTTAACATGCATTTTCTGTGTAGTAAATATTTAATTTCACTCTTACTCAGTAACTTCAGTGTTTTTACACCTCTGAAACATTTTTTTGCAGTGTCTTTGTGATACCAGAACTATTTCACTTAAACGTTTAATTTCTTGAGATATTGTCAATTTATTTTCAAGAAAAACTCTCGAAAAGAGCTGAGGATTTATTAGTTTTGATTACGTTGTTCAGCTAAATATGGACGCTTATTGGGTTTTTTGTGTTTTTAATTTTTCAGGTTTGCATCGCAACACCTCATGATGTGTTTCTGAGCCATGATCGCTGTGCTGATTACCTTTCCATTGGATCCAATCACCTGGACCAGCTGATGGCGTCCATCAGTCCACTGTCTGCCGGATCATCACAACATGGACTAACTTTTTTTTTACTTGGTTAAACTATGATCTTCACACCGGAGCACCAGATATGCAAAAATCTGCCTGCAGACTTTGTTGGCTACCCTGACACTGTTGTCATCCTGGACAGGGCTGAGCCGGTCCTCCTCTCCTCCAGAGTGACGAGTTTTCATCACCAGTA
Source organism: Poecilia latipinna (assembly GCF_001443285.1). Classification (NCBI taxonomy): domain Eukaryota; kingdom Metazoa; phylum Chordata; class Actinopteri; order Cyprinodontiformes; family Poeciliidae; genus Poecilia; species Poecilia latipinna. Next base: position 4,949 of record NW_015116762.1, on the reverse strand, counting down.
AAGGCAAACAAGTCTGATGTCTGATTAGCTGCTAGGAAGTACATTGTATATTCAATGTTCATTTTGCTATCCTGTTTGTACCTACAATAAAATTGAATCTCATTTGTAATACTCTACATTTCACAAACCTTTTTTCCCCATTTCTCAGTTTTTATGTTATATCAAGTATTTGCATGTAGATCAGGAGTTCAAGTGAGATGTTAAAATGCAACACTTTTAGGTAATACCAGCAAAGAAATGTGAATATTAACTAATATGCAGTTAGTCATATAATTTCATATACTGAATAAGGCTTGATGATATGACTTACAAGATTTTTTTTCATATCAGATTTGATTTTAATCAATACCTCCCATCCTCAATTTCTATAATAAAATCACAGAAAATATTTTCAAAAAGTGCCTTTATTTCAATCATCTGTTCTGTGAGTTGTATAAGGAAGCATTATGGTCAGGATACACGATTTTTTAATTGCAAGAATGCAGTCATCGTTACAGCAGAATAAAGATGCAATTTTATAATAATGTCTCAAAATTACAAGAAGTCGTTTTAATGAGAAATAAAGATTCAGACTGATCTGACGTAACCAGCTCAGTCCATGTGGTTCTGACATTTGTCAGTAATCAATAGGATGTACATTTCCACCTCAACTGACCAGGTAAGCATTAAGGTAAAAATAAAAAATAGAGCAAATACTGTAAACAAAATGGAAAGAGCTACTGATAGAAATACTTTCTATATAAAGACAAGCAAAACGTTAATAACAGGAGAAAAGTTGTTGGCAACATTAGCTCAGCAGATCTCTCCCTCCAGGAAGCCACCAAACAGAACTCCTGTCCAACTCCAACTACAATAAAGACTAAAAAAAGAAAGAAAACGGGAAGTTAAAATAACAAATAATGCCAGTTTAATAATTCAGATCTAAGGCGTTCTGGATTCTATTATTGATATTTTACAAATTTCACAAGTCAATTAGAAGGTTTCACAAATGTTTTATTTATTCTGCTGTTACAGAATAATCTAGTTAGGTTTGAAATGTCTAGGTGTTGTAGTTTCTAAAGTACAACACATTAAAAAAGCTCAAGATAGTGAAGAATTAAGTGTAATCGCCCTTTAGCTATTTTCCGAATTAGATGCTACATTCGGAAGCTAACTTCAGTTTTGACTGATAGCTTGGGCACAGTATAGACAGATCTATATATGTTTATATAGATATATAACTATCTATAAAGCATAGATATGTAGATTGCACACTGCACAGGTAGTCAAAACACTTAACGTTTACATAGCACCTTTTTAAGCTTGTCCCTGTTAGCTACGTCAGACATATGAGGCATTATGGTGAATACAAACGATTTATTAACTTACCTTCGAAGTTATAGTGACGTTTTGACACATCCAGCTTAAATCCTTTGTTGTTGTTGGAGCGTTTCAGGACGTCTGAATAATTTTATAGGCATCATTAATAGTCATGCAGCGACTGAGAGGCCACTGTTAACATACTGTTGCCTGCGCACCGGAAGTGTCTATGTGGCTAAAAAATGCGGAAGTGCTAAAACGGAAGTCCGTGGCATATATCCCATTGGTCCCCACAACATAGTATATGTCAGGAAAATCGTCCCCACAAGGTATTACAAACAAACGCACACACACACACACACACACACACACACACATATATACCTGCTTCATGTCCATTCTGGCAACCCTCTATATAAAGAAGAAAAATTTAACTGGTCTTCTGATCTGTTCCGCATCCACACAAATCTAATAAGTGTTCTGATCGGACACTCTGAAGCGATTGCTGCCAGCTCAGATCCAGAAGTCTTCCCAACACAAAGATTTCTGTTTAGTAACTCAAAACAAAACTTGTTCCATTGTGCAAGATTGATTAGTTTTTGTTGGTTGTAGAGATGGACTTTGAACTACTACTGAATGAAATTATATTTAACATTTTTCATTTTTACATTTATGGGATTTATTTAATTACAAAACAATTAATTGAGTGCAGTTTCTGATTTTATTTAGAAGGAAGCAAATTTGAATATGTCTCCATATTGGACCACTTTATGTCAAGGTGTCGGAACAATCATCTCATCTTGACTGTAAACAAAACAAAGAAGATGATTTTAGATTTCAGGAGGAACAGGGTTAGATCAAATCTTGTTTCCATCATGGGAAAGGAAGTGAGGTGGTTGAAGAGTAGAAATACTTCAGTGTTCATCTCGACAACAATCTCAACTGGAGATGCAACAGTGAAGTGTCTATAAGAAGAGACAGAGCAGACTAGACTTCCTGAGAAAGCTGTGATCCTTCACAGTTTGCAGCAAGATGCTTCAGATCTTCTATAAGTCTGTTGTTGAGAGTTTCATCTTTTCTCCCATCATCTGTTGAGGCAGTAGCATCAGAACCAGGGACCTAAAAAGGATCAACAGCCTGATAAAGAAGGCTGGTTCTGTTCTGGTTCTGCTCTAGTTTTGAACTGGGAATGCCTGGGGAAACTCTGGAGGTGATGGTGCAGAAAAGAATTCTTCATAAAATCAAGAAAATTATTGACAACTCTGACCATTCTCCTTACGAGACTGTCTTATAAAACAGAGAATCTTCAGTCAGAGGCTTCTTCAAATTCATTTCAATAAGGACTGCTACAGGAGATGTTTTCTGTTGACAGCCTTTGCTATCTGCAATAACTCTTTAATTAAATGAGCTACAAAAATATTTCAGTTCCTTTTTCTTCCCCTAATTTTTTGAATTTCTAACATCTGTCAATCTATTATGTCACAAAATTTTAAATCTATGTATATTTCTTATTTCAATTAATTGAATTTGAAAAATAAACTCTAAGTCATAAAGGATATTTTGGTCTTAAGAGCTCTAGTCATTAACTCCCCTACCAAACTGTCTGTTTTGTATATATTATAACTAACTAGATAGATAGATAGATAGAGTGAGAGAGAGGTAGGTAGACAGACAGATTTTTTCAATTTTCATCTGTCCCTGGTGAGCATCATAACAGCAGTTTCATTCCTTTAAGCAGATTGCAAATGCTTTTGTAAATCAGTGCCAGTGATTATGTACAACTCTCTGCTTTTTCAGACATTTTAATCACTTATGACATGTTTGTGAAAATGATGAAATTATGACTCTGTTGAATAGTCACAATCTTCTCAAAATTTAAACATATCATATAAGTCTTAATGACCAAAATGTTTACACAAGTTGTAATAATGTGTCAGGCATATTTCTAGATGGTTTCTATCATAGAATAGGTCTTAGCTAGATTGCATGAAGAATCATTTCAAATGAAATGTATTTCCAGATGTAGAAGAGGAGCTTGGTGTAGTTTGTAGCTTTCTGTCTAGTAACTCATCGATATAGAATCAGGGTGGACCACTAACACTTGATGCACACCCGTGCCATCCAGTGTTGCAGATTTCAACATTAATATGTTATCTGTTGCTCTCTGGGGTCAAGTTGCTTAAGTTGTGCTCATTTGACTAAACAAGTGCTTAAATCTTCACAGTAATTAATTCTGTGAGATCAACATTTGAAAATATCACAAACAACTTCGTCTTTATTCCAACTTGGGAGTAAGAATTATTTCTATTCACATTTGGTTTCTCCATAATTTTTAACTACTGTTCTTCCCTCAAGGCCTTTTAGAAATTTCTCCAGTGGAAAGAGGAGTTGTGACTTTGTATGGGATCAGAAGTGGTCTGTTCATCGCCATGAGTGACAAGGGGAAACTTTATGGTTCGGTAAGATATGACTTTTCTCTGCATAACTGTAGAGGTTTTGATTTTAGAGTATTTAATGTAAAAAAATAACTTTTATGTTTGATAAAACAGGCATTGGCAGACCATTAACAGTATGGTATAATTTGCAATCAAGATCCCACTCTTTTGTTTAATTGTTTTCTTTCTTTCTTTTTTTTTAAACAGATCTTGTTGATGGAACAATAAATAGTTTTTGACTTTGCAAGTTTAATTGTAATGTAATTCAGTATTGTCACTGCATTTCTTATTTGGTGGTGGAAAATTAAAGCTCACAATAATAAAATGTGAAAAAAAAGAAAAAAAAACTACAATTAATTAAATGTCACAATGGGGAAGTAGGATTCATCCTATAAATTACAATGAACAACTCCTATTCCAACTAATAGTATATTTGCAATATACACAATATATATATATATATATATATATATATATATATATATATATATATATATATATATGCAATATATATATATACAATATACTCTTTTGATATGCTGTACTTGTTTGATGCTAACCCCTAAAAACACTGAAAAGGTCTAACTTACAAAGGGAACTGATCCAAATACAGACTCAGATTTACTGGAGGAGAGTTTTGAGAAAAAACTTTTCGGAATAGTTTTACTAAACTGTAATTTTTACTCTTACTCAACTAAAATCTTCCTCTTACAATAACTTCCCTGAATTAAAAACAAAAATGTATCAGATATTGACACACCTGCAGTTTAAGTTAAAAGTGAAACTTTTTGTTTATGCTAGAGTTTTGTTATTCTAATTTTCTATCTGCTGACCCTGCTGTGCCATTTATATAATACTGATATATTTACTGGCCATAGCTTACTCCAAGCTTAGTAGAAGTGCATGCACAGTCAAAAAACCCTCTAGATAGCAGGGCCACATCTTTGCCATCAGTAAAATGTTTTCGACATGCCTCTTGCTCTGACTTCAATTGCTTAATATTTGGAAACATGGACAACATGGACTGAATGACTTCATTCACTTCCTCCAATGCCATGCTAAACTACAACCCTCTACAGGCAGATTATATTTCAAAAACAGCACAGAAAATCGACATCCTTCTTCACAACTCCTCCTTCTGTTCGTTGAGTGGTTGAAATTCAACCAGAGAAATTGACTACTGTTGAGAATGAGAATCTCAATCGATGAATCATA
>NW_015116761.1:0-29937 GCF_001443285.1 Poecilia latipinna | reverse complement strand
GTCTGTTGTTTTTACAGAGATAATACAGCAGAGTTGATGATCTTATGTTTGGCTGATAGATTCAGAGCCGTACCTGCTGTTGATGCAAACAGCTTCTCACTCTGTGGTTTTGGAGTCTTTGTCTTCTCGGTTCTCTTCTCTGAACCACAACCAGTCACCTGACTGGATTTATCCAGGCAGTTTATCGGGTCGTTAGATTCCTGTGTGTTTTCAGTTTCTTTGTTTTGTTTTGTTGGATTTATTTCGAAGTCTTCTTTGCTCTTTTTAACCTCCTTCGTGTGATTTGTTTGAGCCGTCTTCAGGAGAGGTTTCTCCCTCCAGAACAGACTCGTCAGCGTTTCATCTGGTCTCTCTGCTCTTGAGGCTTTTGTCCTGGGGTTGTTCCTGGAGTCTTCCTTCTTTTCCACGTTCTTGTCCTCTCGACCTCTTGAAGGACCAAACCGGAAAACGTTGGAGAGTTCCTCTTTCAGGACAGTCAGAGGGCTGCTACTCTTCTCCGCTGATTGGCTCGGTTTGGGATCCGAGTCTTTGTCCCTGAACATTTTCTTCATTTCCTCTTTAAATTGGTTGAAGTCGTCTTTGATGAGAGTCAGAGGGTTGAACGCTGGTTTTGCTGTTTGAGTCGTTTTCGGGAAATCCTTTCCCTGCTCGTCTTTGCCTTTCGGCTCCTCTGACTCGATGTCGTCATCCTCCTGGGCTTCAGGCCGCTTCACCGCCGGCGGGTCTTTAGGAACACTCATTTTCCTCAATCTGCTTCAGTGCTTTACTGTTCTGATTTCCAACATGTTCTGATGTGCCTTGAAATCTGCAGTCAGCATGGAGCCCTATCTAACAGGAAATATGTGGAATCAGTGATTAATAGTGATTACAAGTTGAAAGATGCTATTTTACTGGAATATTAGCATTAAGTATTCCAGTAATTAAGTTAAAGCATCCTGATACACACTGCAAAAACAGAAAATCTTACCAAGTATTTTTGGTCTAGTTTCTAGTGCAAATATCTTCGTACACTTGAAATGAGACAAAACTGACTTACAAGCACATTTTCAGCAGGAAGTAGGAGCTTGTTTTAAGTCAATAATTTATTTATATTGATTTTTAAAAAAGAATACTTTTCCCATTGGCAGATTATTTAACAGACATTTTTCCATGTTATGAGTGAAATAATCTGCCAGTCGAACTAGAACTTTTTCATTAATATTAAGGAATTATTGACTTAAAACAAGCTCCTTCCTGCTGAAAATGTACTTTTAAGTTTTGATTATTTATAAAAACTCCAGCCAAAGTTTTGAGAGAACTCTATATTTCTCTTTGTGTTTGTAAAAATAGAGATTTAAAGTCCCGCGGATTATAGTCTGCAACAGATAATGCGCTAATCCTTCCACCTACTTGCTTTGACTTGATTCCCAATCAACATCATCTGGTGTTTTATTAACTTTATATTCTATTTAAAATTAGTTCAACCTATACATCTTTCCAGTCAAATGAACATTTAATTCCAAACAGGAAGACATGGTTGATTTTAAGCGTTCTGATTGGCTGTCAGAGGTTTTAGCTTTGTGCTGCACTGCCCCCTAAAGGCCTGGCATGTTTAAAACAGCGCTGCGTTAGCTTTGGATAGGCTAATCACCTTCTTACTTTCTCTGCTAAACATTAGCACAGATAGGCTAACAACTAGCTTTGAATGGTCACCCACGACTCGTACGTTTTTCTTTAAAGAAACATTTCTCAGGAAAAATGGTTGACATGCAATATCTATTTTCAGTTCATGTTGAAAATAGAAACTTTTCCCAACTTTAATTATACAATGTGACATAAAGGAATATTTGTCAATATTACTTCTTTTTATCTTTTATTTCCAATGTAATTGTTGAATAATTTTCCTTCTCCGCTTAATGATTTTTCTCATGTTTTTCATAAATATCTATTTATATTAGTATTTGTTTTTGACAAATCATACTAAAAACCAAATCCCAAGATAAAAAACAATTATAGCAAAATCTAGACTTATTTCATGTGACTGAGGTCAAACTGTTGTGTTCACAGCCAAACAGACTTTAAAAGGAAAGAAGAGTTAAAAGGAAATAAAACAATTGGATTACTGTAATCTAAGGATACATGGATCATATATATAATAATATGGAGCTGATGTTGCCCTCCATCTTTAATTAGCGCTTGTTTAAAAATGTCACACTTAAGTCTCTTCAAACTTGGACTAAATTGTTTATTGTCTATTTAGCAGATAAATATAAAATAATTTTTGCTTATAACTATGAAAAAAATGCTAAAAATGTTGTTGCTCCTGGAGTTCTTTCAAATTGAATTAGTTTGGACACCACTGCTGTAAATACTTCATCAGAAATAACCAAACAGATCAAGTATGTCTATTTTTTAAATCACCTTGTACTGTATAAAGTCTAAAATGTTGCTGATCATAGCACAGCGTGACGTAACTTTAATAACCCATTCTACCAGCATAACACCATGAAACTAAAAAAACCCATGACATAATGAAACTGGGAAGCTGGCAGCAGAAGGTGTGTTCAGGGTTTTCCATAAACCTCCGATCTTGTTCAGGCTTGTTCAGAGGTAAATTTAATCTACATTAGGAGATCATCACATACTCACCGCTGCCTCAGTCGCATTTTCCCCTCATCCTTCATTTAAAAACCCAAACAACAACAGATCCGACCTCAGAAAGGAACCAGCGTCTCCCTCAGAAACTCTCTGTCACTCAGCTCATCCCGCTGCCGTCCGACCTGTTTGACTCCATATTTCACTCACCGGAGGACATGATTGGCTACAGGAAGCAGCAGTTCTGGTTTCTGCTTTGAAAAGAAGGAAAATCCAACATATGTTTGGATCAGGGCCGGGCTTAACTTCTGAAGGGCCCCGGGCAGTTTCAGTAGGACGGCCCCTTCGGCCCCCAAATCATACGGAGAAATCTGATCAATTTCAGAAAGAAAACAATAACTCCAGTCAGTTATTTCTTACATGTGAAACATGTTTTTTTAGAAGCAGATATGCAGCATTTCCTGATTTTCAGCATGGTTTCAGTTCCACATTCTAGATGAAAATCATTAAGGTCTGAATCTGTTCTAATGTCTAAGACATTGGAACTAATTAGGACTGTTTTTTTAAACAGTTGTTAATTAGAAACTTTGTTTCCTGTTTTACAGTTAAAATGATGCAAACGGTGTTGCGTCCAATTTAATCTCTTTCTGCTCCCAAATTTCTTCATTAAATTTTTTTTGTAGATATTAAAAATCCTAGAGGTTCATGCCTTTTCAGCAGCAAGCAGCAACCCAATAAAAGTAATGATACGTTGCTAAAAAATAATATGCATATGGAGGATGGTTGCTGTCAAAATGGGCAATTAAAAAATCTGTTTATTTGATTTTCTGATGGTTTGAAAGGAGTGGCCCAAACAGAACTGCTTAGAAATATGTTCTTCTTGGTCAAAGTAGTTAAGCAACAGATCTGCTTTTTACATTACATTTTAAAATTGAAAGATCTCGTCATTTATTTACAAGTCTAGTAGTAAAGGGGCGATATTTTGAGTTTTCCAGGCGCATAGTGCCATTTTATAGCAAATAAAGTAACCTTAAATTATTATCAAATGCTCTAGCAAATATGACTTAAAGAAATGTAACTTCCTAATTAAACTCCTTGAAATCGGGCCTCTGTCTCTTTAAAATCTCCTGCTCTTTCTGAAGCTCCGCCTCCAGGAAGTCATCTCAAATGGCTCCTCTGTTAACCCTTTAACAACGTTTCTACCAGCAGCTCATTATAGGAGCAGCAGCTCCTATAATGAGCTCCGCAGTTCCACCAGGTGTTTGCTAATTTCTGCTGGCTAGTCTGAAGGAGCTGAGTGGAGGAGGAGCTGCGATTCGAAGGCGGAGCTAGGTTTCTCAAACATTCATGAATGAGTCAAAGCTTGTTTTTGATGAAGGAATAACATTAAACATGATGGAAAGATAAAAGAAGTAGATTTTACACGTTACTGCCCCTTTAAGACCGAGGCGGTGGACCAGCGATCGGCGTTCTGCCTGGTTTCGCTTTCAAAACGTAACGGTAAACTTCAGCATGGAGAAAATTTCAGTTTATCTCCATCTTCTGTCACAGACAGACGGACAGGCAGATGGAGCCGGTCGGGGCAGCAGCACCGCTTGCCGGCCTCCAATTTGTCGGCTCCTTGCTGCTTCCTGCTGCTGCAGCCCGTATTCTAATGGGGCCCGTTTGGATCGGAGCCACGGCGGATTCAACGTCAAACATCGAGGTTTCCTTTGTTAAACAGGAGGAGAACACACAAACAGCTCTGCTCTTTGTTCATCGGCAGCTCTTGCTTTACACATGGTTCACAGCCGGAGGCGTTGCCATGGTGACGGGATGCAGAGAAGACGGGAGGGTGAAGGCTTTGATATAAATCTCTTGAGGATGTCAGGCTGTGAATCCAAATGAAGTTGTGTTTTATTCCCGTCTGGAGCTGCTCTATGGACCTGAAGGAATGCGGTTTTTGGCACACGGGCCTAAATGTCTGGATGTGAATCAGATTCACACAAAGATCTCAAAAATCTGTAGCAGGATTAGTATGCAGGTGGTAAAACAAACATTTTACAACATGTTTTCTGTTCTCTTACAAACCCAGACACAAATACGTAGAAACTGGGTATTTCCAGGCCGCATTAATCTGCAGATTTGAGCTGTCAGATTCACAAAAAGACACATTCAAACTGGAATTAGTGTATTTACCTGTTTCGAGTTTGTTTGGTTTTCTGCACCATTACCTTTCTTTTTAATAAAGCCCTGCAGTCTGTGGAGCCACAGCAGCGACAGTTTCAGTAAAACCTCTAAACCTCTTACAAGTAGAGCTGTGAAAGCAGTGAAACTGGGTCAGAGATTTTCTCATGCTTTCTTCTTCCCTTTTCATGTGCAGCTGTCTGGAGCGGAGAAGCCCCCTGCTGGAGAACCGGAGAACAGCGGCTCTTCATCGGCTGCAGTCGCAGGAGCTGAAGCTGCAGACGGAGGCAGCAAGGTAACAATTCCTCACTCACATTCAGGGTTTCCAACATTAAAGAGTCAGAAATACTGAACATATACACACCAACAAGGTTATTATCAACTCATATTACCTCAACATTTAACCAGGCACACAAATATCTTTAGAATAAAGTGTCTTGTTGGCTTTGTTGATTAATAGAAAAGATCTTTAAAATCTACTTCTTTTTAGCTTTCCATCAAGTTATAATGTTATTCCATCATCAGAAACATACATGGAGTGTTGCTTTGATTCTCTCATGGATGTTTGATAAATCCTTTAATCTCCATGGCAACCACAAATCTAATTTTATTTTACTTAACCTTTATTTTACCAGAATAAAATGTATTTGAGATTAAACGCCTCTTTTTCAAGGTAGTCCTGGTCAAGAAGCAGCAACAAACTCAGCAGTTGTTTAGTTAATCAAATCAAACTCTGTTTGTCTAGAAAGTCCGGTTCGTTTGGGGAGGTGTGAATGCGTAATCGAACTCTGATGCAGACCAAATCAGCAAACTCTGTAAAGCACCTGATTACAGTCACCGGCCCGTTTCTCTGTGTCTCCAGCTTTAACTTTGTTCATGTTTCCTCCTCAGGTGGAGATGGTGTTCTGGCTGCTCTCCATGCTGGCGAACAGGGACAAGGACGAGATGTCCCGGACTCTCCTGGCCCTGTCCAGCTCTCAGGACAGCTGCATCGCCATGAGGAAGTCCGGCTGTGTCCCATTGCTGGTTCAGATCTTGCATGAAGTTCCCGGTGGAGTTCCTGATGGAGTTCCCGGCGAGACGGCAGGCGGCACCGCCTCAACCGGCTGCAACCGAGACACCAAATCCAGAGCGAGCGCCGCCCTGCACAACATCATCTTCTCACAGCAGGACGAAGGCCAGGCCCACCGGGAGATGAAGGTCCTGCACATGCTGGAGCAGATCCGGACCTACTGCGACAGCGGCTGGGACTGGCTCGAGAGTCATGCCGTGACGCCTTCACCTGGAGGCACCAAAACGTCTGGTGAGCCTAAAATACTCACAAGAACCACAAGTTAGTGGCATCAGATGCTCCAGGTAGACTAATAGGACTTGTTACAGAAAGTACTCTGATTAGAGCACACTCCCTTATTGATCCCACAAAGCTTTGATTTGGTTTAAGCTGACCTCCTTTAACTTTTTCTATGATGTGCAGATATTCCTGAACCTGTGGACCCTCAGATCTGTCAGGCCATGTGTGCCATCATGAAGATGTCCTTTGAAGAAGAGTACAGACGCGCCATGAATGAATTAGGTTTGTGCCTTACTTTCTAATTCTTAGCATCTGGGAGAGAATAGAGGACTTATTCTAGCACTAAGCTAGCTTGACAGTGTAAATTGTTGTGAGTTTTGAGTTCAGAGCAAGTTGTTCTTCACCAGGTTGTCTTCAGGTGGTGGCAGATCTCATCCACCTCGAGCAGGAAATGTATGGCATGCAGAACGACCCCATCAACATGGCTCTGCGCCGCTACGCTGGGATGGGCCTCACCAACCTCACCTTTGGTGACGTCGTCAATAAGGTTCGGTCAAACAGTGGAGGCAGGATCCCCTAAATCCTAGACTAAATGGACCTGAAGTGTTTCTAACCAACAGGACACAGGTCATCCATTTTGTCTGTAAGAAAACAGACCTGGAGAGAATTTGACTTTAGTTTAAATGTGGAAAAATGGAGTTCAGAGAAATATTTGCCTCTCAAGACTTTATTCCCTGTCTCTATCCACTGAGCCTGATTCCAATAAGTAAACTCATGGTGAAATATTTATATTTGGGAGTGCTAATTTGAGTAAAGTAAAGAATTTGGCCATGAGGAATGTGTACAAGCAGTACAGTAGTGTTTAGCATATCAGAAGTGTTAGCTTGTCTGTTACTCATGTCTGCACCCTCATCGTCCTCCTGCAGGCCACCCTGTGTTCGAGGAAGAGCTGCCTCCAGGCTCTGGTGGCCCAGCTGTCCTCAGACAGCGAGGAGCTTCATCAGGTGGTCTCCAGCGTCATGAGGAACCTGTCCTGGAGGGCCGACATCAGCACCAAGAGAGTTCTGAGAGACATCAGCTGTGTGTCTGCACTCATGACCTGTGCCCTGCAGGCAACCAAGGTACAGAAAACTAAACTGGTGAAATACAGGTATTGAAATGGAAACTTGGTCTGTAGAAAATGGAGCTAAGGGTTTAACATTTACTGAAGTTTCCTGCTCTTGTGTTGAGAAAAATATGCTTCTCTACAGGAGTCAACTCTGAAGAGTGTCCTCAGTGCTTTGTGGAACCTGTCAGCCCACAACATTGATAACAAAGTGGCGATCTGTTCCGTCGACGGATCTCTGGGTTTCCTGGTCAGCACGCTGACATACCGCTGTCAGACCAACTCGCTCGCCATCATCGAAAGTGGAGGGGGAATTCTCCGAAATGTGTCGAGTCTGATCGCCACACGAGAGGACTACAGGTGGGTGAAGTTCTGTGTTCCGATACAGTAAAAACATTTTATGCTATAGTTCCCTTCAGTATCCATAAAAATATAAGCTTAAGTAAGTCTATTTTTTTTTTCCTGTGTAGGCAAATCCTGCGGGACCACAACTGTCTCCAGACTCTTCTGGCGCACCTGCGCTCTCACAGCTTGACCATAGTGAGCAATGCCTGCGGGACTCTCTGGAACCTTTCAGCCAGGAGTCCCAAAGACCAGGAGCTGCTGTGGGATCTTGGGGCGGTTAGCATGCTGCGCAACCTCATCCACTCTAAGCACAAGATGATCGCCATGGGCAGCGCTGCAGCTTTGAGGAACCTCCTCACCAATCGACCTTTGAAATACAAAGACACTGCAGTGCTATCCCCTGGCTCTTGCGTGCCCTCCCTCTATATGAGGAAACAGAAAGCTTTTGAGGCTGAGCTGAATGCCAAACACCTCGCTGAGACCTTTGATACTCTTGAGAAACAGAGTTCCAAGCATTTGAGCTTCAACAAACCTCTTAGGCACATTGAAAGTCTGGCGAAGGATTATGCCTCTGATTCTGGTTGCTTTGATGATGATGAAGCCCCCAATAACTCCAACAGTTTGGACACTGGTAGCTTCTCTTTGCTGCCAGTGTATCTCACCAACTCCAACTTTGTTCAAAATCAGCCCCATAGGAGGGATAATGAACCTGAGAGAGATATAGACTTGCCTCAGATGGTTGAGAAGAAACATGCTCCTCCTGATGACGTGGTCTCTGCTGCAGCAGAGAAACTAGCAAAGAAGATTACCAACACAGTGGCAAAAATTGACAGACTCGTGGATGACATCACCATGCACACTTCCTCTGAGGACAGTTTTAGCCTCAGCTCTGAGGACCACCTGGCAGACTGGCCTTATGGACAGGATGAGCTTAACGAAGCCCGAGCAAATTCATGCTCCCCCTGCCGGCTGTCCGATGTGAGCAGCTTAGCCTACAGAGAACGCCTCAGCAGAGCCCATGCCCTTCTACGTCTCAAAACTGCCCACACAAGTGTGTCAACAGACAGCCTGAACAGTGGCAGCACCAGTGATGGATACTGCGGTAGCAAAGACCAGGTGCGGCCTGTTCCAAAGGCTCTAGCAATCCAACAACAACGACCCAACCAGCTTGACCTCAAAGTGGCTCATCAGGAACATCTCAATGTAGGACAGAGCGTCCTGAATCAGACTAACCAGCAGGATATTCCAGAGAGAGATTCTGTGGATAATAAAGTTATGGACAATGTGGAGCTCGGCAACACAGACATCGACAAGAACCAAGAACAACCAGTACAAACACCTGTCAGTGTGTCCACTAAAATATCCTCTGATGTAAGCATGACATCGATCAAACTTTCTCCTAGTTATCAACAGGTCCCACTCATCCAGAGTGTGGCAAAATTTGGAGTCGCAAAGACGGCCATCAATGTTCAGGCCGCCCAAGCGATGAGGAGGCAAGCATGGGTACCCACTGTACTGACTGGTGGAAGTATTACAAAATTTGCTCCAATGAATTCCACCAGAAGTCCAACAGTGGGGACGATGGAAACGGTCCAGAAATACTCCGTGGAAAACACTCCAATCTGCTTCTCACGATGCAGTTCACTGTCCTCACTCTCTTCTGGTGACGGCGGGCTAGACGGACAGAGTGAGAATGAGCTGGAGAGTGACTCATCTTTAGAGATAATTGAGGTGGATGATGGCGAAGAAGTGAAGAAAGAGCAAGAAGATGAAACTTTAGAGGATCTGAGCGACAGTCAGCTGCTGATGACAGACTCAAAAACCCTCCCCATCAAAGAGAAAGATCCCATTGAGATATCTCGTACTCCCAAAAAGGAAAAGGTGTTCCTTAGGGGCGCTTCACCTGCTATAAATGAAGACAGATCTCCATCAAGCTCCTCTGAGAACTATATCCATGATACACCCCTAGTCCTAAGCCGCTGTAGCTCTGTGAGTTCACTGGGCAGTTTTGAGTCTCCTTCTATTGCCAGTTCAATCCAAAGTGATCCATGCAGTGAGATGATTGATGGAACAATAAGCCCCAGTGATCTTCCAGACAGCCCAGGACAAACTATGCCTCCTAGTCGCAGTAAAACCCCCTGTTGTGTCGAGTCGAATGTACCAGAGACACAGACCACAGGGATGCCAGGACAGTGGGAAAACAGCCTGCGGAAGTTCATAGAGATCACAGATTCCAAGGAGAGGTTTAACCTTCCCGACCTGGAAACCATGATATATTTTACAGTTGAGAAACCCACAGAAAATTTCTCTTGTGCTTCCAGCTTAAGTGCTTTGCCTCTGCATGAGCACTACATCCAGAAAGATGTGGAGTTAAAATTAACCCCACTACTCCAGCAAAATGACGAGAATCTCCCATACCCCGACGAAGATGAGGAAGGATTTGACAATGGGGAACGATACAGCGAGGGAAACTCAGAAGAAGACATAGAAATTCTGAAGGAATGCATCAACTCAGCAATGCCATCAAAGTTTAGAAAAGTAAGATCAACCCTGGTGACTGCCATTCCCTCCAACGTACTCAACTCCCAGATCCGAAAACCAATGCAACTACAATTTAACATGCTTCCAAATGGAAAAACCCAAATCTGTCCTAGAAGGAGAAATATATACCCACAAAAAGACTTGAAGTTGGACGATTCTTCCTTCACTGATTCTGCAGAGGGAACACCTGTTAACTTCTCTAGTACAACATCTTTAAGTGATGAAACTCTTCAGTATCCACTAAAGAACAGGGGGGCTAAAGACTGCACAGCTAAAGGCTTGAGCAAACAGGAAGTGATGGACAATGATGCAAAGAGGATTGAAGACTTGCGGATATTTTCACACTTCCACAAACCACATGGGGCAGCCTACCCACCGGAGATCCAAATGAGCCGAACCACCAAACATGTCATTCCCACTCAGAAGTTGCTAATGCAGAGCAAAGAGGTAGCTGACCGAGTAGCTAGCCTAAAAAATCGCGAGCGATCTCCAAATCAACAGAGGAGGCAACAAGGTCAAGGATCCTACAGGAAGTTTGACCTGCCAGTTATAAAACAAAACAAAGAAAGTAACGTCAACTCCAGAACACAGAAAGAAAACAAAATGTTTCGACAAATGACACATTCTTCAGAGGATAGTATCGATTTCTATGGTGACAACAATGAAGAAGTAATCAAACGAACCAGCAGAAAACAGATGAAGGAGGCAGCTAGAAGCACTCTCTCCCGAAGCATGACAAACATAGGCAGGATAGATAACTCCCAAGGAAAGCCCAGAGGATTTCTGAGATTAAAACAAAATCTTTTACGGGATGAATCCCTGGCATGTTACTCACTCAGCTCCTCCGTCAGTTCACTCAGTGATGCTGAATTTGAGGAACATAAAGCAAAAGCACAGCAAATGTGGTACAAAAACAGACACAATAAAACCCTCAATATGGCACAGCAGACAAAGGCTGTTACTTTGCACTGTCAGTATGAAGAACAAAGCTCACCGAGCTCAGTGAGCATGGACTCAGAGGATGACCTCCTCCAGAAGTGCATAACATCTGCCATGCCCAAGCAGAGGCGAAAAATGGCTGCCAGGAAGAAAAAAACTGAAACTACTCATAAACAAAAGGACTCTGACAGATGGGACATGGATGAAGAAATGGATAGTGACGATACGGGATGGGATAACGATTCAGACCTCAACAGTGTTGAGTGGAGAGCAATACAGGAAGGAGCTAACTGTGTTGTCACTGGACTGCAAGCCTCAAAATCTCAAGAGCCATCATCTGAAGAGACAGAGTCAATTCTGTCTTTCATGTCTACATCTAGCTTTACACCTAAAGAAAAGAAATTTGCAAAAGATAAAAAGGCTAATAAGCCTTTAGACTTTGCACAACGCAAGCCAGTTCCCAACTTACCAGTTGTGTTTAGAGGCAGGACAGTGATCTATACACCACAGCAAGCGACGGCTCCATCACAGAGACCTCCTCCCAGAAAAATGCCAAGCAAGACAGATGCTCCAAAGAATCCAAACCTTGCCCAACACAGGTCAAAGAGTCTCCACAGACTCGGCCAGCCCCAGGACGTGGAACTGTCTCTTCCGAAAAGGAGCTCTACTCCACCTCCAAGGATACCAAAAAGCTCATCCTCTGGATCATCACAGAGCTCCACACCATCCAAGCAGTCACAAAAGAAAACAGTGTCCCCAACTCAGACAAGTAAACCAATCCAGAAAAAGACTACCTCGTCAAGTAGCAGCTCACCAGCCAGTAGCCCCCCTGAAAGAAAAGGACGTTCTCCCGTTCTTAATAAAAATGAGAAATCTCCCCCACCAAAAACTCAGAAGTCACCTGTCCGGATACCTTTTATGCAGAATTCAACCCGGCAGCCCCGACCTTTGTCACCACTGGTAACTAACCAAACTTCACCCAAACAAAGTCATCAGATTAACGGGAAAAGAGTGTCACCAGCCAATCGATTTGACATGGTTAGGATGACGTCTGTCCATTCAAGCAGTGGTGAATCCGATCGAAATGGATTCCTGAGGCAGCTGACTTTTATTAAGGAATCAAGGACACCATTTAGACGTGATGGCTCTCCTCACAATACACCAAGATCACAAAATGGATCCCCTCGAAGGGCAGCTCCTGGAGCTTCAGCTGTCTTCCTGTGCTCATCACGCTGCCAGGAGCTAAAGCTAGCAGTGCAAGCCCCAAAAAGGGTGCAGGTAAAAGATCCTGGAAAAGTTCAGCAAGTCCAAAAGCCCATCCCTGGCCTCCAGAAGCAGACCACAACTTTGTCAAGAGCAACATCGAGCGAAAGAGATCTATCTGCAAGACGTCCAGCTCGTAGAACAAGTTCAGAAAGTCCTTGCAGGGTAGCCCAGCGAAGTGCAACCGGCAGAATCGCTGGGGTCAGGCACCAACAAGAACAAGATACCTTTAAGCGCCATGCTTCATCACCAAGCATAAATATACTGAGTCGTGTTACCAGCCGTTCTTCACTACGTTCATCGTCCTCTGATTCAAGTGGAAGAGCAAAAAGCGAGGATGACACAAAGAAGAAAGGGCAGAGATCCACATCACGGCGTAATACTGGAGTTACTTGGAGGAGAATCAGGGATGAAGATGTACCTCAGATATTGAAAAGCACGCTGCCCGCCAATGCGTTACCACTGGTGCCTTCTCCTGATGGGGAAAAACCAAAATTACCCGCGCTACCAGGAAAACTGCCAACAATAGTACTTGCATCTCGCAAGACAACAGACGCAACAGTCCAGACAGAAGATTTATCCAATGACAAGACTAACTCAAGTACTTCTCCAACAGCTGAAACAGCTCCAGTGATCTCTGAGGAAGAGGCCAGACTGGCTCTCCTTAGAAAATTTACTGCTGCCTCTGGGAGTAGCCATCAGGATGCAGATTCAGATGGCTCACTGAAGAGCCTCAGTACTACCGGAACATCAGACAGCCATGTTGGTGGAGTTGTCACTTTCCGCCAGGGATCCCGGAGCAAGGCTGCCAGAGTCACTCCATTTAATTACACCCCCAGCCCCATGGCCTGCTGCCTGGAAGACCCGCAAAGCCAGACAGCAACAATGACTGAAAAGGCTGGGGGGAAAATTGAGCTGTAGAGTATTTGGTGGATACCAATCAATGAATGACTGCAGACTTAAACTCAGCACCCTATATGGACACAAGTGTGCTAGTCCTATACCTCGAATATTGACGCTTTCTCCTATCCCATTCATTCCCTTCAAAGTTTTCTCTCTGAACAACTGATCAGATCTTCCATTTGTCATTGCTAAAAAGTTGGATGTATGCATGGAGACAGAGTGGCCCGATTTGACCACCAAAAACTTCGTGATGCCCTTCAGAGAACATCTATCCAGGATATTGCATCTTTTTATACTTTTTTGTATTTGTAGATTAATCATTGCCTGGTAGAAATGTAGTCAAAGCATAAAAGACAATTAACTGTATCCCAGCACATCAATCACAAACTGTCTCTTGGAAACAATTGAATTGAACAACATTATGCAACATTTTCAAGAAACTGCTCGGTCTTGAAGCAACAAAGATGCTTCAAGACCATTAGACTTATGGAAGTCATTTGTGATGAGACATTTCTTCAAATAAATGTATCACTACTTCTATTTGTATGCAAGCTGTATACAGGTGGATATTACAATGCTATTCTTGTCTTATTAATTTGTGGAATCAACCTTGTATGCAGGCGACTTAACATTGCCATGGTTTTTAGAAACAATATAAACTTTATAAAAGGAGGCATAGTGCATTGTGACAGGTTCAAAGCTGATTGACGAACAATTACAACTTCTGTTTTTGAGGTATAACAAAATCTGTTAAAAAATAGCTTTTGCCCTAATATTTTAGAATAGGTGCTGGCCTTATAAATACAAAGAGTTGCTTTAGCAGTATTGGCGTACATTGACCTTATGTCTTTGTATTGCACAATAGCTGTATTTACCAGTCATTTCAAAGTCACATTGCTGCTGGGATCAACAATTAACCCTGAAACTCCAAAATCTGAATTCTGATTTCAGTAGCATGACGTAGAGTAGCCAATGCACATCTCATTATTTCTGCTTAGACTGGACTTGGAAGATGGCCATTTTTATTCAAATTAGTTTCCTACCACAAATGTTCTCAATGCTCCAACAGTAGTATCGGTTTCTGTCGCATTCTTCAGTCCTCTTTCTGAATTAGTATTGTACATAACACATCAGGTATACAGAAACCCTCTGGTGAGTGTTAACTGCTGACAGCATGCTCATATATTCACTGTGTACACACAGATGTAGACATTGTTGGTACTGAATAATGCCATGATGTAATTCAAAAGGAAGGATTTTTCAGTCCAATGCCATCTGTGTTTTTGTGACACAAAAATGTGTAACAATGCAAACTGTGAATTGGTGAACAACGCAGCCACATGCATCTGTTAATGCATTGGGATGTTTGATTTTGCTGATATTCAGGTACTGTTTGCTATTGAGTGAGTCAAGAATATGTTATCAGTGGTGGTTTGGCTTTAAGCACAGGAGAAGGTACAAAGTTAAGACTGAACAGTAAGCAGAAACCTCTTAGGTTGGACAATATCAGACATTTAATTTGCCTTTTTTAGTCACCAGCCTCTGAAGTCAAATGACTACCCCCTCTTGAAATACTGCTTTCGAGAAATTGAGATAACACAAATGAAATCATGTTTGTATATCAAATAACCACTGTGCGTATACTCTGCTGAGCTCTTTCCCTTGTGCCTGTTCTCCATCTCACTCTGCAGTGCATCAATGCAGAAGCTTAAGTATTCTACTTCAGGGTTCTCCAACCCAAGTCCTCAAGAGCTACTGTCCTGCAGGTTTTAGATGGAAGTCTGCTCAAACACACCTGGATCAAATGAATGGCTCACTACCAGACCTTTTCCAAACTTGATGGCATGTTTGAATTGAATTGAATTGAAGTAATTCAATTATTTGAATCCCTTGTGTTGCACCAGGGATTCATCCAAAATCTCCCAAAGGACTAGGGTTGGAGACCTCTGAGCTAGCATATTTAGGCTAATGACTCATTGGACTATA
This sequence comes from Poecilia latipinna, assembly GCF_001443285.1. Classification (NCBI taxonomy): domain Eukaryota; kingdom Metazoa; phylum Chordata; class Actinopteri; order Cyprinodontiformes; family Poeciliidae; genus Poecilia; species Poecilia latipinna. The sequence goes on along the minus strand of NW_015116761.1, from coordinate 14,824 downwards.
TGTTCCCTAGGATGGACATTGCCATAAATAGGCTTTCAGTTAGCACAGCAATGCTAGTAACTAGCATATTTAGGCTAATGTCTCACTTACTACACACTCTGAAGGCTAAGCATTGCCATAAATAGGCTTATGGTTAGCATACCAACACTAATGACTTGCCAGTTTGGGCGCACATTCCACAGTATTACACATTCCACAGACTAAAAACATTTCCATCAATATTAGCATATTAATGCTACAGCTAGCAAAGGATTCACTGGCCGACACTCTCCCTAGCCTTGACGTTGCCATGACCAGATTGCTAAGGCTAATGAAACAGTGAAATACACTCTCCTACATTCTTTGTGTTGTGCATGGGTAAAATTCTGGGTGAAAGCGCAAAATAATGTGACTGACGTAATCGTTTCCAAATGTTTTCAGTTTGTGTTTATGCGGACATGATTAGCGTTGTTTCAAAAAAGTTTCCGTTGTCAGACCTATGCATTTTTGTCTTTCCAAAACGCTGTTACCATTCCACTGTATTAGAACTACAACTAATACTTTTCCTCTTTCATGTGTGCTTGAAGAGGTCGATGGAGTTAATCTACATTAAGGGGCTGTTATAACAAAACCACTATGTCAACAAAAAGCCGAAATGTAACAAAGTATTTGCGTTTTACTGTCCTGATGTTGTGTAAAGTGGACGTCAGACTCACATCAACTTGCATCACAATTAGCTGCCAATTTGTATTCTGAGGCTGAAACGTACAAAATCTTCCACAGTTTAGGACACTTAAGCTACAAGTACATCATATAACGGCTGCTGACTTTGCTATGGTCTAACTTTGTACCTGCTGCAGGTCTTTTGGTGGTCTTCACTGGAGTTCTTTTCTGCAACTCTGTACATGTTAATATCTGCTTAAATGTGTTGCTGTAAAAGTAGCGATAGGTGTGAAGATTATAAAGACAATGAATATTCTCTGTAGTTGTACTTTTCCTCTTTCATGTGTGCTTGAAGAGGTCGATGGAGTTAATCTACATTAAGGGGCTGTTATAACAAAACCACCATGTTGTACTTCTGTAGCATTAATTAAAAAGGCCGTGTAACCTCCTACTTTTATCCCCAACAGACCTTTAAAGACCTACAGGTTTTGTTATTCTTAAATCCTATCTTATCAGTGTCAAAAGTCAGCGTTTCTAGAAACAAAATTGTAGAAAAAAGAAGTAAGAATGTCTGCATTACAATTATTATTCTAACATCACAGGCAAAACAGCGCACACAAGTCTAGTTCTGTATAAGAATAATCTGTTGCCTGCCCTTCATTTGCAGGTTTATAAACTAAATATCTTCTGCAGATTGGAAAGGCATGAAACCCAAGATATTCAGTTGTTTTAGCGTATATTTTAAACAATTTCCCGATAGTAAGATTGGTTGCCTTAGCAATTTTAGGAACACAAATCTGGCTTCTGCTATTGCTTAATTTCAGGCCAACAGAAAAATCCTCAAAATCTGAAGTAATTTCCAAGCAACCAAAATTCACGTAGCTGTAGACTTCAGAGTTAAATTCACCAGCTGCAGCTAAGCAGCCAGCATTGAGAAGACAATAAAGGCTGGAGAATCAACTCTGTTTGGGTTCTTCTGACCGTCTCGTTCACACCTGGCCATAGACCAGTTTGTGGCTGAGCTGCATTAAATTTCTCGGTCTTCACCTGAACTGGGTCTCAGAAGCATCACAGTGCCATGTTAAACATGCAAAATAACAGAAGCGTGTTGTTATAAATGTCTTCATTCCAATAAAAAGTGATGTGATTCCTTAAACTGCTGCATTGTCTTTATTTTAAAAGTATCAATATGATACTACTGGCTTTCTTGTACCAAAAGATGCTGACCAGAGAAGACCAGGATCACCCTACAAATGCTACAGTTTTGAAGATGCTCTGACCCAGTCATCTAGTCATCACATTGTCTAATGTTAATATCCCACCTATTAACAGCTGCCAAGATAAAAAGATCATATTTTACTACACCTGTCAATGGTCATTATGTTATGCCTAATCAGTGCAAAGAAATGTCTTAAAGAAGCAAAGCTATTGGTGCGAAGTGATCTATTATTTGAAAAAAATCAGAAGAGAACTTCAAGAATATTTTAATGGCGGTTGGCCAAAAACAAAATGGGTCATTACCCGCCAAAAGCCAGTAAGGAGTGTGAATCAAGATAACGGGCTCAAAAACAAACAGATAAAATCTGTATTCTTTTAAGTAAACCGGTGTTCTTGAATAGAAAAATATGTAGTTGTTTTTTTTCTCTTGTGCTTTAATCGGGTTTCTGACATGTCAGACATCCTCACCTTCTTGATGACCGTCGTCATTGTTACGCTGACGTGGCGTGTGACGCCATGACGCACGCCTGCTTACCCTTGGTTTCCGGTGTCGTGGTTGCTAACTTGTGTTGATGTATTTTTCTCCGGACTCGGCTCGTTTTTCTGTATATGAAAGTGGGAAAAATACGCCGCTGACGGAGTGAGCCAGACCCAAAACGAATCGAAAAGTTTTCACAAGACACGTAAACCTCGGTAAGCTCTGAAAAACATAACATTTACAACGTAAACCAGAACCTCAATCAATTATTTGCAGAATTAAGCTATAATTTGTTGTAACCTAAAGTAGCGTTAATTAAAGACACCCAAAGTATTTTACAATACATTTTACTTCGTTGTAAATCATTCGGCTGAATATTTATCTTTTTAGCTTGTATAGATTTCGTGTTTTACTGGTTTAAAGAGGTTATATATTGCTGCAGGGGTAATATGTTTCCCTGGATAGATTTTTGTTTAGCAGACTCTGACTTATAAAGATCTAGAATATTGGATCTATTTGATGTAAATAATTACTTTAACACTTTCAAAATTGTTCAGACTCCTTTATTCTGCAGAATAAATGTTTTCAGGCATCAAGAAAAAAATACAATATATGGAGCTGGAGGCACTGCTCTGTTTTCTAACTTATTTATTCCTTTAGTGTTTCAGATGGAGAAAGTGTAGCATTGCTTGTGGAAATGAATATTGGCTCTAAAACTAAGAAACGGGTGGTTCTGCCCAGCCGACCCGAGCTCCCCACTGTGGATCAGCTGCAGGAGGACATCAACAAAGCTGCTCCTGATGACCCGGTTTTTAGCATCCTGGAGAAAACTGAGCAGGGTGAGTCCGCACCGGAGACAAGCTGGTTCATATTCTCATCACCTGCACCATTATTCCCCTCTGAAAACATTTATTTTTTTAATTAAACAGGACCTTTTAAGAGACATTAGAGGATATGTATCAAATTCAGAAGTATTTTTTAAACATTTCTGCAACAACACGATTGTTTTGCTTTTGCTTCTGAAGAAATCCAACATCATTAACTCCCCAATCAGACAGGATAAATAAAAGAGGATTTCACTCTACAGAAAAGAAAACTGGATTTATCCGCCATATAAAGGGAAGACAGTTTTGAACTAATAATTCTGAGAATAAAAGTCATAACTTTAAGATATGAAAGTTAAAATTTCTAACTGCGTATCTTGTAATTATGACTTTAAAGCTCAATTTTAATGCTCATAATTACAACTTTTATACTTTTAACTATTGCTTTAAATCTTGTGATAATGATTTATACTTAATTGTGACATGCTCATAAGTATGTCACATATATTTAGAACATGCACTTTATTAACAGAACAAAAGTCCTGTGTGTGTTTGGATCCGACCCGCTGACCAGACGTTTGGACCTTCTGTGTTTAGCTTCGTCCCGGCCGGCGGACAGCGAGGCGGAGCTGCGGTTCCAGCAGAGCCGCCGCTATTTGGATCTGAACGGCCGGCTGGAGGAGGCGCTGGGTCAGCTGCAGGAGCAGAGGGAGGCGCTGCAGACGGCTGGGGAACAGCTGGACAGGACGATGGAGGAGGTCAAAGGTCAAGTCTGCTGACTGACCACATCCCAAAGAGATGCCGCTTCTTCTTCTCTTTAACTGAACTTTGCTACTGGAAACCCAGATAGACAGTGATGGCTGACCTTTGACCTCACCTGTAATACCGCTTCATGGTCCCTGAATGGAAAAGTGTTGCGATCTAAAGTCAGCAGTTTGAGCGTGAAAATAAATGAGAAAATGTGCAGAAAGAAAGATCAGAGTGGAAAGTCTAAAAATTTGAAAAAAATCAAAATATTAATTAGTTTTTTCAATATTAGTTTTTTTATGTTTGTGCAGAACTTTATTCTCTATGTTTTTGTAAATAAATGTAAAACATAAAGCAGTGCCCATTTATTTCATTTTTATTTAATTTATTTCAAGGATAACCTCTTGGGATGTTTTTGTGGGTGTCTTTACAAAAACATAAATATTAAAGCAAAAAAATAATAAAACAGATGATGAAAATAAATAATATTCAACTACCCTAACTTTTCTCATGTGTAGATGTTCATCCTCATTTATTTAAAGCATCAATCACAAATTATTTTATTTCACTCAGAGTGAAACTGAACTTTTTTTTCGTCTAATTTGAGAAAAAGGAAACAAGACAAGATTTCAACTCTGACATTTGGTTATGAAAGTGGATTATTAAGGTTTCCAGTTGAACAAAATGTTTGCATTTCAACATGTATTCATTTGCAGAGACTCATCTGATCAAACTGAATTATTCCTGTGTTCATAAATGTTCAATGTTTCCCCGTCCGCCATCTTTTCCTGCTGCACCTGAACAATAAACGTGTCCAGAAATATTTCTGTATTTCTGTGTCGTGTTGGCAGAAGTTACCATTTATGTTTTCTATCAATCACCAGTGCAGATGTGACCGGGTTGATCTTCTTCTACCCACCAGTAGATGGCGCTGTTGCGGAGAAATGGAGGTCTGGGGCTTTTTGGACCGGTGTTCTGTTTAAAATGTTCACATTGCGGACCAGAAGCAAATAACAAACAGAAGTTCAAAGTGAACTGGTTCATTTTTAGAGATTCAGTTCTCTAATCTGAACTGTTGATAAAGTGGAACCTCCAGTCATAGGATTTTATTTTTTATTTTTCCTGAACTTGTTTTGACATTTAGCTCATAGATCAGACAGCAGCTTCCAGTGTCTGTCTGATTTTCTAAAGACAATAAATGATCTCTAAATCATAAATTCAGATTAAATACAACACCGTTCTACAAAAATATGGCCTTACAACCGAGTCTCTGTGACATAAGGAGCACTTTCTGTTTGGATCATTCAGGACAAAAACATCTCTGCTCCTCTTCCTCGCGGAGCATCTTCGTCTTCCTCTGCTGCTATCTGAACAACTGTGAAACACAAACAAGAAATTTTTAGTTATTTTGTGGATTTTTAAAAATGTTTCTACTAACATCAAATGTTTACTACTTGAGGGAAAACAGGCGATATAAGCATGTTGCTGCTTTCTAAACTACCGTTACCTAAAGGAGGTTTTTCTATTTTACTAACATGAAAGTAAAATTTTTAAATACTTTAGAACAGGGCTTTTCAAAAATGTCAAATAATCCAGGAAAGGAACTGCGGACGTTCGCCAAGCATCTGTGTAACCTGTTCATTCCTCCAACCTGCAGGGGGCGCTGTTTAAAAAGTGCGTAGTTCCTAAAGTCACCGCTAGCTGCGCATAGCACAGAACAGTCTGCGGTCGGTTTACATCCAAAAACTTGATGAAAACTTGATATGAAGCTGTCAAATTCAAAGGTGAGTTGCTTGACATTCAGGTTGCTTGGATCCTTTGTTGAAGATTGTTAATTTTATCGCTAGGATTTGGTTTTATGTCCCGTTTTGTCTATTGTATAATTTCCACGTTCGCCGAACGGAAATCCATAGTGGAATGTGGTTATTTTTAATACCGTTGTCTATAAAATTATGTAACGTCTTCAAATAGGACTAGTATTTATTTCAGTTGATATTCAGTTAATGTTTTAAGTTTAATAATTCAGCTAAACTGCCGTTTATTTATTTTTAGGGTGTGTTTGACGTATTTTTAAATGCTAATCAATGAAATGCCTATGATGCCGATCCTTGTTTTTTCGGTTTATGCCACTGAATGTGATTTTATGAATGATGATGTTTGTTGCGCAACATTTGATTAATGAATTATTAAACCATTTGTAATTGATGTAAAACTTAATTATGAATTTAACCCTGGGATGATTAGATTCAAATTTGAAACCAAACCAGGATAATAATAATTATTATTATTATAATTATAATAAAACAAACTACTAATTAAATTTTAAGTCTTTCTTTGTTGTTTCAAAAGTCAGATCAATTATCAATTAAAAAGAGTTTAGACCTTGTTGAGAAAGTATTCACACCCTTACAGATTTACTTTAATTTTATTATTGTCACATCTTAATATTTTATTGCATCACCAGATTATTTGAGCATAAGAAAGTTTCATATATCAGCCAGATTGGTTTGAATTTTTTCCTTTCAGTAATTACAATATTTTTTCTAAATGTTTTCGTTTTTACTCATGTTAAATCAAATCTGTTTGTTACATTTAAATCCATTTAAATTCAATCATTAGGTTTGATGAGCAAAAACATAAAGTTCAAGAAAAATATCCATAATTGTGCAAACTCCAAATTGAGCCTTTAATCTGAGACTTTCTGTAGACTTTTTATTTGCAATTTAAAGCAGTGCGTGTCTGAAATGGGTTGAGCGATAACTTACCCTCAGTCTACACCAAGTTCTTCCTGAAGTGAAGCCAAATAGCAAAACACATGAACACAAATTAAAAATAAGAATCACTTATGTGATAAAAAACTATTTGCTTAGGAAGGACCAGAAACTTTCACGCTCACAGATATGTTCAGGTTCAGATTCTGGCTCTAAAAGGTTCATCTCAGTTTAAGCCACAATGTTTTAGTTTCATTTAGCTTTGGCTCTGGCTAACCTGTAAGTTTTCAATGTACTGGATAAGATCAGTTTTTTTTTTTTATAAAAAAATGAAAAACGCATCTGGTCTAAGAAAAAGCAGTTGAATCTAACTTCCACCTGACTGAGCCTTAATGACAGCTACAGGCTGTAAAAATGCCTTTTTGATTTGTAACTTAAAGAGTAAAAAACAGAAAAATTATGCATGTTAATACTGATTTGTAGCTTTTAAAGTTATATTAATGTCTCTGTGATTAGGAGATGATTCATTATTTGGTAGAAACCTGTTTATAAGACCTCATTAATCACAATGTCATGTTTTTCTTTGCTTATATTTTTATGTATTTTAATCAAACCACATTCTTTTTTTTTAAGGTATTCCTCAAGGATAATTATGCGAGCCACTTCTTTTTAAAGATTTTAAGCCCAATTAAACAATTTCATCATAAAAAACAGCAACAGGACCAGTTGGGTGGATTTGGAGTTACGATCTACAGAGGAGAAATAAATGTTTTCAGGAGGAGGAAGGAAGTGTGTAGTTTGACATTAACAGAAAAGAAAGCTACTCGTTATTAAACCAGTTCTTTTTTTATCACAATACAGGATCTTTACCAACAACCAGCTCACTTACCAATCTGGTCACCCAAGAAAAGGCTGGAACAGCGACAAACACGTCGGGATTAGAAGATTCACGCAATAAACGGTCTGACAGGTTGGTTGACCAGTTCTACTGTCAGTACCAAAACCTGCAGAAGTCATATCTACCAACCCAAACCACAAACATGTACGACACCAGGCCCATTGGAAAAAAAATCTCTGAAATTCGCTAGAAAAAAGCTCTAAAATTTTGAGATTAATCTCTAAAATTTAAAAAAAAAATATATATATATATATATATATATATATATATATATATATAAATTTCTATGTTTGAAAAGTTGAAAATTTTTCTTGAAACTCAACTTTTTCAGGAAAAACTTGTTCAGTTTTAAATGTCAAAAGTTGAGCATCTTTGACTTTTGAACTCAGAAATTTCCAATAATTTCTTTGTAGAAAATCTCTGAGATTAACCTAAAAACTTCTGAGGTTTTTCTAGCAAATATAAAATTTTTCAAGCTCAGAAATGTCCGGGTCTTTTCTAGAAAATTTCTCAGATTAATCCTAAAATTTCTGAGTTGTTTTTAATTATCTACAGCATCCCTATAATGCGCCATATTAAACATCTTGTCCTGCACTGAAGCATCATTCCACCATAGCAGCTGTTTAGATCTGAGGAAGGAAGTGAGGAAACACATTTTCTTACCCTTCGTTCTTCTTCGCTTGGCTCTCTTGGAGCAACTTTAGCGTTTGACGTTTCTCTGGTTGAACTCGGTAAACTCTTCGGTTCAGGCGGGGCGACCGGCGGCATTGGTGTCACCAGGGTTTTGTTCTTCACCAGAGTGGATAAAACTCAAGGAGAAGAAGAAGTGTTAGCTTCCTGAAACAGTAGCGACTGGGTTTCTACTGGTGCTGGGTTACCTTCTCTGGTGAGGTTCTCGGCGGCACTCATGGCCTTCCCGCTCAGGTCGTTCACCATGTTGTCCACCGTGGCCTCATGGCGGAGGAAGACGGGCCGAACCACTTTGTTGTAAATGATCTGGGAGCCATTCCACGACATCGGAGCCATGCACCACAGCAGGAACAAACACTGGAAACAAACACCAGGAAAACATCCAGAACCATTTCCCACACTGTTAAATCTTACGTTTATTCCCAAAAAGATGCAACTGACACGACGCCACCGGCCAATCATTCCAGTGGGTTTGTCAGAAACTGACCAATCGGTGGTTGCTATTTAAGTACATGACCCTTATCTGGAGGAACTGAACCTCTGGCTACGTGGCTGGGGTTCGTTGTTGCCAACACTGTCGTCAGAGAGATTTAAAGGAAAATAATAGGAAAGAAAGGTCCATGTGGAACATGCAGCCATTACCCAGAGCGCTTAGAGAGTGGAATACAATTTATTACATTTCCAAAACCCAAATGGAGTCTGGAATAACGGAATAAATGGATCAAGGTCTGCAGACGACCTCGTGTCCTGTCCAATGAAACTGATCGACGGCAACTACTATGTTAGTCAGCACGAAGGAACCTGGCAGTTAGCATCCCGTTTTTTGTCAGAACGACACTTATTGACTGTCAAATCAAAGACCAATCATGCTCTGTGGCAGCATGAAGACTTGTGCTGCAGTAACTGCGGTTTTACATTCAAGAAACTTTTAATACTAATGTAGATTTTTAAGCATTTCCTGGAGGCAGATTTTCACAAGCCGGTATTATTTAACCTGATGCAGCGTTCACGCTAACATCCAATGAGATTTTCTGCTCCTCATTATTCCTTTGGCTGAGGAAAACTTGGATTTTAACGCTGATTTCTCCATTGTTTCCTGCCAGTATCCTGGTGTATGACTGAGAAATTCCCTGCCTCAGTGTTGGCTGATAAGGCAAAAATAACTCAGAAATGCTTCTGGTATTGCATTGAGTTCCTCTACCTCTGCCATTATAGCCGTTTGTCGGAGGTTTAGGGGCTGGCGTCAAGTCAATTTCATGACATTCTTTGTTTTTTGAAAACTCTGGTGTGTCCTCACCTTAAATGCGTAGTAAAACGGGAACCAGTAAAGGAAAATGTCGGAGAAGAACTCGCCCAGGCTGAAGACGCCATACACCACCCAGTAGGTCAGCCATTTTGTGTCGTCTTCTTTGCAGGGACTTTCGATGGCTTTGATTCTGCAGAAAACCAGAACTTAAGTCCCAACTGAGACAAGACTGGAAACAACAGGCAGAAAATGAAGAAAACTTTCCACTTCCGTTTCTGATTGACAAAAAATGATGTTTGACGTTTTCTATCAAGTCCCGCAGATTTTATCGGATAAAAACGTTCAGTTGATGTTTATTAGAAAAACCAACTGCAGTGAATAAATGGGATCAGAGCAAAGGAAACGTTTATTCACGGACTCATTAATAATGGTACATTCAAAGGAATAACTGAAGTTTATTTCTGTTGTATCCTCCTCTACGAGAATAAAGTTTTACATCAATAAAGTTTAAATAATATGAGAATAAAGTTGCAATAATACATGAATAAAGCAATATTACCAGAACAGTTGTAATAATATGAGAATAACATAAGATTACAACAATAAAGTCGCAATGATCTGAGAATAGTTGCACCGACTTTGAATTTATATTATTTCGACTTTGTTCTCATCACTAATATTACTTTTTGTATTACAACTTTATTCTCATATTATTTTGACTTTATTGTCTTATTATTTCAGCTTTGTTTTTTATTTTGACTTTATTACAGCTTTATTCTTCTACTATGACTTTGTTGTCATATTACGAGTTTTCATCGTACGGCTTTATTCTGGTAATATTTTATTCTGCTTCTCATATTATAACTTTATCGGAGTATTTCAACTTTTTTGTCATACATTTTTATTGTAAAACGACTTTTATATTATTTCTACTGTGCTATGAGTCTGTGAACATTTAACACTGGAACTGAAAGTTATTTTAAATATCCAAAATAAATAAGCAGAAGCAACAAATAAATTAATGATGAAGTTTGTAAACAAAACTGTCCTTCAGAATAAGGGCTAGTTGAGACCAAAACACCAGACTGAAAACTTTTATCATCCAGTTTTTGGTAGAAAGAGAGAAAAGAGAAAAACGAAAAATCGTGCAAATAAAAATGATTGAGCTTGTCTTATTGCTAAACATTATAACTTTATTCTCATTATAAAACTTTTTTTCTTAGCCTGGCTCAAGTTCTCTGCCATAAGATCCTTTATTATAATATTCTAAGATAAATTTAGTTTTTAAAACATAAATCTGCTAATATGACTCACTTCCACTGAATGTAACTTTAAAGTAAACATGCTTTCATTCCCACATGTTGTTGGCGCATCAACAGAAAACAGGAGGAATAAAACTCACGAATAATAAGCTGGATAGACGAAGCCGATCAGGTTGCAGAGCAGCGAAGCTCCATATCCATAAACCAGGTAAAGTCCAGTCAGCGAGACGGCGCCTGGACAGACACATTCAGTTCATATGACAACAATTCACAGCCAGCGACATCTGGAGACACATTACAAAACAAATAGGACGTTTTCAGGGAATCAAGCTGAACTGCAGTAAGTCAAAATAAGAATAAAGTGGTAATAATATGAAAATAAACTCATTATGAGAATAAACTCATAATACAAGGAAAGTTGTAGTAGTACTAGAATAAAGTCATATTAACAGAATAAACTATAATAAGAGAATAAAGTTGTACGGCAAGTCATAATTTCATAATAAAGTTATATATAACCTTAAGTTATAGTAAAGTTAGAAAGTATTAGAAAGTAAAGTTCAGTTATTATGATAACATGAAAATAAACCCATTATGAAAATAGTCACCACAATACAAGAAAAAAATGTTAATAGTTCAGGAATAAAGTCATGAGAATGAAGCCATGCGACAAAGTCATAATTATTATTATTATTATGAAAAGTAATAGAAAAATACCAGAGTAAAGTAGTAATAGGAGAATAAAGTCGTAATAATACGAAAATAAAGTTGAAATAATGCAAGAATAATTTTATATACAGAACAAAAAGTCATACCATAAGAAAAAAAGTCAGAATAATATGAGCGAAAAGTCGAATGACAAACTCAATAATACGAAAATAAACAAGTGTCCTATTTGAAAGATAATTTTTCTAACGGGACGTAAACTTTGAACTCAAGAGCATCAAGTATAACAATAACAAAATCAGACAAAATAAACATTTTCCACATCAGTTTCTTTAAATAAAAAAGTTATGAAACTTTAACAGAAACTGCTGGTGAATTTCTGGTTAAAACATGTTTGATTTTGATAATTGAGTAAATGTAAGTATACTACCCAACACTGCACATTTACAAAACAAAGGACATTAAGTGAGAGATTAGTATTTTAATCCCGGGTTGATTTCATGTTAGTTTGGTGACTTTTTGTTAAATATAAAGTGAGTCTGAGGCTGAAACAGTTGGAGAAACTCCGTCCCACCCGGCGGGAAGCGCCGCATAAATCCTCCTACCTCTGATCAGCTGGCGCTGCTGTTCAGTCATGGAGGCCGTCCTGCTCTGCTGCCGGGATAATCTGAGCGTCGGCGCCCGGAGCGGCGGCGCCCGGAGCGTCAGCGAACGGAGCGTCAGCGCCAGGCACCGGTGACGTCATAACCGCGTCACCGCCCGCTGCTAACTGGTGTCTCCCTCCACGGCCTTAAAGGCTTTTTAATTCAATTAGGACTGCGGTTATTTTAGTAATGAAAATATAAAGCCGTTTATATTTTCGGGGTTTTTTTATTAAACATTAGAAATTCATGAAAAGATGCAAATAAATAATTCAACTTTTAAATAAGAAACATTTTAATCCCTAGAATGAAACAATATTTCTTTAGTCCAGTGTTTCTCAAACTTTTAACTAATTTAACAAACACTAAATTAAATTTAAATTACCCCACCATAACACATCTTAATCCAACCTGAAGTGGAAATATTAGCGTCTTAACTCTCTTATTGTCATGAACTCAGTACGTTTTGAGTTATTTACAGATTCTGAAAGTTTGGATTCTAAGCTTTCCAATGATGTCAAACACAGAAAAAAATTATATTTACTACCAAATGTTTTGTGCATTAGTAACATTTTAGGTCCATTTGTAATTTAAAAGCACATAAACAGAAAAATGTGAATTGTATTTATCTAATGTATTTAATCGTGTTTAATTAAATAAAAATAATGATAGCTGTTGACATGTTTTTTTTTTAACACAATCCTTTGGTAATGTAGCTGAAGCGCCGAGCTTTGACTGCAGTACCCTGCTGACCACCAGGGGGCGCCTGCGGACCACAGTGTCAGAAATACTGCCCTAACGGCTTCACATTTAATTTCAATTAGGATGATTACGATTATTTCAGTGATCGATTAATCAGATTTTTGTTTTTAAAAAGGTATATTAAACCGATTTTTCAATTAACCACTCCAGCCGTTTTTATACAATATTATAAATTCATAAAAATATGCAAATAAACAATTCAGCTCTTTTTAAAATAAACATTGGGAAAACTTCACAATAAGGTTCTAGCTAATAAATACTTCATAGCTATGTTATTAAGCTCTAAACACTTTCTAAATCATTAATAACAGTTTATTTTGCATTAATTAAAGGTGAGAAGGAGATTAAATCTACTGGTTTCTTGTGAAATAATGAGCCAGATCTATATATTTAATCTAGCGTTATTATACTAAACATTTCAGATACATTGAAATCACAATAAGCAATTGTATTTTTTTTATCATAGTCTCCTTCTTGCCGTTACTTAATGCATAATAAACAGTTAGTAATGTTTTATAAAGTGTTTATAGATGACTTAACATTTATTAACCATTCATTAGCTTTCTATAAGGGGAGCCTTATTGTAACGTGACACTGAAACATTTTATTGCCTAAAATACAATGACATCATTCCTTTAGTGCTTTATCATTAGCAGCTAGATACACTTTGAACATCAACATGTGAACAACTGAATCTTTCTACTTGACTTAACATCAGTGCAGTATAATTATTATTTTTAACTGATTAATTATTGGGAATTAAAAGGTCATTTGAACGAGGTGAAGCTAAAAATGTTTGTGTTGCAGTTTCTTAGCTCCACCTTTTGATTTGCTCTTGAATGATATATATTTCTTTTTGCAGTTTGTTTATCTAGGAAAAATGTACAGAAATAAAGCTAATATGTTATTAAAGTATTTATAAACTCTCCAAATTTCATCCTGCCACAAAACTACGAAAACTGCTAGAGGTCAGAAGTTTAATGTTACAGTAAAATAAATAAAAAGTGCTGGTACCAGTATTAGTATAAGCAATACTTGGTATCGGATCAGTACCAAAATAAGCATCCACCTAGCATGTTTATTTAGCATGTAGCCCAAATAGCAGTCTGAGCTGTAGAGTATCTTCCTGAAGTCGGTTCAGAAACACTGGATCTCAAACCGTCTAACCTGCTGTGCTCATTACAGGTTCGACGTGTTCAGGTTCCGGTTTTGCTGCGTCTGCCAAACAGTAATACAGAACCGTCAGCTGAACAGAGCAGATTACTGAACCGTTTCTGGTTTACCGAGGGCGATGACCTTCTTCTTGATTCCTGTCTTCTCCTCCAGCTTCCCCAGAACGTCCGTCACCACGTTCTTCTCATTGAGAAACCTTTCTGCTCGGTCCTTGATGGAAGTGAAGACTTTCCACAGCCCCATTATTTCTCAGTGACCTGGAGCCGGCCGAAAGCAGAGAGATAATCCTCTGACAGAAACAATCTGATTTAATCAAGAGATAAAGCTCTGCTGCAGGGAGGAGGAGCGCATGGGTGTTGGCAAACAAACACAAAAGAGAGACCCGTTTCTTTAATCAGACTTTTTAATCCTGAAGAAAAATCCATGCTGGTGACAGAACTGCTGGGTGTTTTCTACCAGTTCGGGTTAGTTTGTGCAGCAGGATAAGTTAAGTCTGCAAGTGGCTCTTTGGGCTTTCCACAGTAAAAAATTAATAGCTATGATTAAAAATGAAAGAGGACCAGATAATAACTAACTCGGGTTTTGCATTTAATTTAATTTCCACAAAGAATGACACTAAAACTACTAGTAATGTAATTTTAGATCTGTTTTCTGTCCAATGCATGCAAAGACATTATTCCTCTTTTTGTTAAAATTTATATTTCTTTATTTTAAATTCTAAAAGTAGAAAAATACGGTGGATTTTTCATAACTATAATAATAATTTCCTATTGTAGATATTTATCTAAAAGTTGTCTTTTTTCAAAATATGACATTTACCTGACAGTAAAACTGGCTCTTTAGATTATGGTAGATTTTTATTATTT
>NW_015116760.1:4897-29938 GCF_001443285.1 Poecilia latipinna | reverse complement strand
TAAATGCATAGAAAAACAGCTCAGCATCATACCCAAATCATTAAGAAGTCCAAACCATAAAAAAACATTAATTACCAGAGAAAAGTAGAAAAATGAACAAAATACAAAAATAGGAGAAAAAGCAAAGGCAGGAGAAAAACAAAGGTGCTTTTGGGAATTGCTCATGCAGCTGCAAAACGAAGCAATTCAGCTTGCTGCTGTGAAGTGAAGACTTTTATTAAGAGGTGTATTCCTAATTTTAATATATGCATTGAAGTGTGTCCTCTCCTTCTAAACCTCTAAGCAGTTTCAAATTACTTGGATAGGATGGGAGACCTATTCAATTCTGATAGGAGAAGACATTCTACAGTGAAGGCCCTTTTTCAAAACATGTTGTGATTTTATGTAAGTTAAGAAATCAGTCGTTATTTTAAATTGAATCATTATCCAAATCTACCTAAATTAAAATCTACTCAAAATATTCATGCTCTAATATTTCACATGCACCAAGGTTAACTGTTGCTAAAATTAATATAATCAAACTTATGTCCCCTACGGAGCCCCCCAGGGGACATGGGGAATTTTTTTTCTTTTGCGTTCCCTCGCAAAAGGTTTTGCGTTCCCTCGCAATACTTTTGCGTTCCCTCGCAAAACTTTTGCGTTCCCTCGCAAAAGGTTTTGCGTTCCCTCGCAATAATCTACTGATCAGTTCATGCGGCATAATTTATATTATAAGCCTTTTTTACGGTGGAAGCCGTACTTTCTGCTTTAATACAAGCTTATAAGGTTTTTCCATGGACTATGGAGTTATTATCGCGGAGTAATAAGTCATCTGATTGTGTCTCCATTGTGTTTGTGTCTGAATGGTTTAAAGTGCTGCTTTCTGTGCCGTTCCATCTGAGCCTGAACAGACATAAACATGCAGTAAATAAATCGATTTTCAATCAGTTTTTAATCAGTTTTTTTTGCACCAAAGCGTTAATAATAATAAACACGTTTTCACTGAGGCTTTGTAAGAGCAATATGAATGAAATAAGTAATTATTGATATGACAGGAGCAGCGGCTTTGACACCTGGTGGTGGGCGTGTCGATGTGGGAGTGACTGTCATGAAGTATGAATGGGAAGGTGACGCTGCTGGCTCTGTGTGTGTGAGGCAGCGGGTGAGCTGGGGGGTCAGTCCTCGCAAAGTTTGGAGCATAATAAAAATTTAAAAAATCGATAATTGTGACAGAACAAAGAAGAGGTTAGGAGTTGATTGATACACGGACAGATGAGATTCCCCGAGTTAATCCAGTGCGGCCGTCTACCACCATTAGTTTGCTGTGTTTTATAATATAAAACGTGTTTATTATTATTAACGCTTTGGTGCAAAAAACTGATTGAAAATCGATTTATTTACTGCATGTTTATTTCTGTTAAGGCTAAGATGGAACGGCACAGAAAGGAGCCCTTTAAACCATTCAGACACGAACACAATAGAGACACAATCAGATGACTTATTACGCCGCGATAATAACTCAATAGTCCATGGAAAAACCTTATAAGCTTGTATTAAAGCAGAAAGTACGGCGGCCACCGTAAAAAAGGCTTATAGTATCAATTATGCCGCATTAACTGATCAGTAGATTATTGCGAGGGAACGCAAAACCTTTTGCGAGGGAACGCAAAAGTTTTGCGAGGGAACGCAAAAGAAAAAAAATTCCCCATGTCCCCTGGGGGGCTCCGTACTGCATGGAGTTTGCATTTTCTCCCTGTGCATGCGTGGGTTTTCTCTGGGTACTCCAGTTTCCTCCCACAGTCCAAAAACATGACTGTCAGGTTAATTGGCCTCTCCAAATTGCCCCTAGGTGTGAGTGTTTGCATGGTTGTTTGTCTTCTGTGTTGCCCTGCGACAGACTGGCGACCTGTCCAGGGTGACCCCGCCTCTCGCCCGGAACGCTAGCTAGAGATAGACACCAGCAACCCTCCTGACCCCACTAAGACAAGGGCATATAGAAAATGGATGGATGAAATGAAGCACCTTTTTTGCATACAATTGACAGAGGCCTTAAACGACTCATTCTGAGAGGAGCTCGAAAAAGGGCAGGTGAAATCTCATTATGTGAGAATAATTTTTTGCAAAAACATGTAATGGCTATATTTTGTATGACCCATAGACCTATTCTGAACTATTAAAAAGGAAGCATAACAGGCCCCTTTTAAGTGATTTTTTTTTTAATTCCAAATCTGTCAGTAAACAAGTCAAGATGTGGCTAAGAACTTCAACCCAGCTTTCCAAAAAATGTTGGTTTATCACGATTAATTCATTATTTGCCAAGAGCTGCAGTTCATTTTTCGCCCAGGGCCGGGTTGGTCTAGATAACTTTTTCTCTCCCTTTAATGAATGAAATCATAATTTTCAAATTATGACAGTATTTTAATAATACTTTAATCATTATACTGTCCTTGCCTGACAGTAACAACAGTGTGATGAACTGAAACATTAAAATGTGAAAAAAAGCCTAAACTGAATAAATCAGAGCACTGTAAAGGTTTTAAAATACTGTATAAAATGTTCTTTTAGTAATCTAACTGTGAAATGCAGGGCCAGGCGTTTTGTGCAAACTGAGCCTAGTTGTTTGGTCTGTGAGTTGGATCCTCCTTCATTAACATGTGGCATATGAAGCCAAGCTCCCACAGGAGGAGAAGCTTCTGATGTGCTATCCCCATTTAAGGGTGAACTGGCGTAACACTGCCCTGGAACTTGTTCTGTGCAACTTGAATCCCGACGGCTTGCAGCTCGGAAAGTCATGACAAACTGCAAAAAGTTGCCGCAAAACCGAATGCCACCCCAGGTCCGGTCCACTTCTTCTGTCTACCGACTGCTGTGTGGGAGGGAGCTGCTTTTATACTAGCCTATAGGAACGACTTTGTTCAAAGCAAAACACTTCATTGATGAAGCAGAACATCTATATTAACACAGATTAATGAGAACCACAGGGAGCCATTTTATCAATGAGTCTTATCACAACTGAGAGGAAGCAAGCTAACATTAGCCTAGCTCCACAGCAAATTTCTTTCTGTGTTTATGGGTTTATTCCCCCCCCCCTCCTCCCTCATCTTCATTCTAACTTTCTGAGGCCCCCACAGCGCCCCCTGGTGCTCCCTACTTAAAAAAAAAAAAAAAAAAAACTTTTATAAATGACAGAAAAGTCTATTAGGCCCAATTGACTCAATTTTTAAGCATCATTTAAGCCCTTAAAAATTAAAATCAAACTGATTTTTTTCTTTTTTCTTTTGGACATTGCGCCCTTATGCAGAATGCTTCCCTGGGAGGGGAGCCATACAGCCCATATCATACACTGCTACTTCTGGTCAAGTTAAAAGATTATTTTAAATCCACCTTGGGGTATAAATAATTTTGGGCTCAACTGTAAATACTACATTTTTTTGTCATTTTATCCCACCTTACTCACTAACCTAGTTACCAAAGCTCCTTTGACATCTCTGGTTCCTTTCTCCGACAGTTCTAAACGACTTAACGTGTTTCCTTTGGGGAATCGTTACTCTTTAAGTCTGGGAAGACTTTAAAGCTGCAGATTAGCAGCAGCTACATGAGGTCAGTCGACGTCTCATGCTGAAACGATGCAAAAGCTGGCCGGAGCCAATCCTCTTCTGATAATAACCGCCACTTTGTGCTTTTACAACACATTTAGACACCATGTTTGAAAACCTCTTTAATTCCAGTCTGAGCCGAAGCCCTTTCTACCTCTCCATGCCAATTATTGTCGCTGCTCCTTAGCTCCCCTGACAGACAACCAATTATGTATTTTTATTTATTTATTTTTTTTCATAAAGACCTTTCAGCAAAGTCATCCCCCCCCCCCGCCTGTTCTGAAGTGCATTAAGCCGGCGTTTGTTGCGTCTGCGGAGGTGTGAGGTTAATTTAACGTAAGCTTTCCTCAACCTGGCACTGACCCCGGAGCTCCATTAATAGAAACACCTTGAGCCTAAGTGATGCTCGCTGACTGTTTGTCGGGGAAATCGAGGGAGAATGCTCATTTTCCAGAATTCCCTCTAGCCTCCCATCGTACCCCCACGCCCCACACCCCTCCAACCCCGCTCCACCCTCCACAATCCCGTTTTCCCAGAGAGAGTAAAATGAATTAGAGCCTGTTTTTGTCTCCGCTCGCTTTCTTTAATTCAGAAAGCAATTACTTCAGATTTTCCACTTCAGGAAAGAGACTGCGAGCTGCAGAAAGAAAATCGGTCGAGGCGAGAAAAAAAACACTAAGACAATCCGTCTTGGAATTAGTTTCATATGGAGATGCCAGTACGGAAAAAATATCAGAGCACTTCTGGTCCCCCTCCCAGCTCTATGTACTCTGCACACTGAATGACAAATTGGATGATGAAACATCTCACGAAAAAAAAAAAATGTTGGGGCAAAGCAATGTGTTTGTCAAAAAAAAAAAAAAAAAATGCATGCATGCAAACATTGTAGTTACTGCGCCTCCGTTAAACATTCGTGTTCAGTGTGAGGCTGCAGCCTGACGGAAGGAAAGGCTGGTAAACACACATTTTTGATGTCCAACAGCAGAACATAGAAATGTGCACGGATTAAATGATCTTCCCCTGCTGTGCAATCTGCAGAAGGAAAACCTCCAATTCCAATCCAATCTCTCTTCCCTTACCCTCTTTTTTTTTCATCCATCCTCATTCTCGCATCTCTCTCTCTCTTTCTGCCTTTGCTTCATCCATTCACCGAAAAACGTGCGATGAGACAACTCACTCAGCCTGCTCCTGCTCCTCCTCCTGCTGCTTTTCGGTTCAAATTCACCTGAGAGCACTCTTGGAGGAAATTATACCGCACACGAAAAACCGCAGCTCCCTCAAGCAACCCAGGTGCTTGTTTCCATGCAGAGAAGCTCGCTGAATTCGTACCGACTGTAATGAATCACAGTGTTAATGAGGTGAACCAAGAAGTTAGATACAATCATTCTAGAATGACTGTTTTTGTCTGATTACCAGTAGATTAGTGAAGCGCAGAAAAAAATAAAATAAAAAACACATTATTCTGGTAGAAAACAAGGAAATCTATTGATGGTAGCACAGTGATTTAACCTAATAAGAAGAAAAACAGTTTGGATCCACCCTGAAAAAGCTGACTCAGCTTGTATTAATTTAGTCTCTTGAGTAAAACACTAACATTTATTGTCTATATTTTTTTTGTGAAGTCTTTTTTTCCTTAAATAATTCTATTACTATGTTCCTTACAATTAGCTTTGTTACTAACATATTGAAAATTCTTTTTGCTTTTTTTCTTTAGTCGCAGAATCTCAGCAGATGACTGTAATTTAAGAGTTCATCATTAAGGAAGATCGAACTCACAATTTAAAAATAATAAGAAAAAAATCAAGCATTGGGTACACTTGTGCTTTTATTTTGTTTTATTCCAATGTCTCAACCAAAAAATATATTACAAGAAGATTTAAGAGGACATTTATAAAACTAGACATTACTAATATTTTAAAGGAATTTTAAAAGGATTGTGGAGCTGATGATTTCAACTTCAACATCCTATATTGTTGCTTAGAAATTAGCGTAGCTAGCATTGCTAAAAGAGCAGTTCCCATACAAGTGATTCTAAAAGTAGGTATTTATGTGTTTTCAGGCACATAGTATCATTTTATATCACAATCAATCAACTGTTACTTTGAGTTGTTATAAAAATGCTGTATATGTCAAACATGACTTAAAAGAAATCTGGCTCTTTGAAATTGGGTCTCTGTCTCTTTAAGAAGCTCCTGCTCTTTGTGATGCTCTTTCTTCAGGAAGTCATCACAGCAACGTTTCTCCTTTACACCGTTCCTAGAAGCACTTCAGTGAAATGGGAGAAAGATGATGTTGAATGAGTTAATTTAAAAGTTTAAAATCTAGGTTCAGAATTTTATAAAAAATAATTTTTTTATTAAAGATGCATCGATCCGTTATTAATTTATGTATTGGTCCCAATATTTTGAAAAAAGCATCGTGACAATGTTGCAGATCTATAAGGGCAGATCTATTCAGTCTAATTCCATGTTTTGTTCTCTCAGAGTTGTAGTTCCTTTATTATTTATTTTACATTATATTGAGAATTCCTAATTGAATTTTCTGAACCATTTGAAAGAAAGTTTGTTAGTTTCCTTATCATTTACTTTCCATTGACTGTTCAAGTAAAGTTGTTGTTCTATGTTTGACCAATCTGGTGAAGCTATTGGTGTATTTAAGAGAGCTGTACTGGTGCAGAGTTGGCAAATAAATTTGTAAATTTTCGTCTCTGTTTAAAAAAAGAAACATCTTAAGTCGGTTCAGCTCTGTTTTTCTGTAAACCGGCCGATACTAAACCTCAGATATCGGTATTGAAATTGAAAAAGGAGACAGTGTACCCATAATTTTTATTCTTTTATTCTACATAATTTTTTTTGTAGAGATATAAAATAAAATTAGAAGTCAGTCAGTGAATGTCACTTCCAAAAAAATCTGAATATATAATGGGGTGTCATAATTTGCTACATGACTGCACGTTGTGGTGAGAACTGGTTTGAGTTTAGAAGCTCAGTCATCAGATGTTTGCGGATATGTTCACATCTTCTGCTAGGAGGTACCGTGGGTCTTTGTTTATCTTTGGACATCCACATGAGCAACACTGCAAGAAAAAAATCCATCGATTCGAAGCGTCAACCACATGCTTTGAAATGAAATTTCTATGAAAGCGGCGGTGGTTTTTAGTCACGCAGACTTGAAGCAACAATAGGCAGTTTCCTCAAGAGGACCTTTCTAATCCTATTGTGGAATTGCAAAAATACGAGAGAACACTCTGTAATTACAGCCAGTAAAACATTCTTGTCACTTGGCAAAAACAAGTCAACTTCCCCCCCGATGATGTAGCCATATTTTTAATCAGAATATTCTACTGGCCGCAGAAGTGACAAGCCCAGGAATGCACAAGCCGCAGAGCGACGAGGAATGCTGAGATGATAAATAAATGGAATAGCTTGCAAACCACCAACAACTCTTAGGGTCCACTTTGGTGAATTTATCTGTGCTGTTTAAAGGCCGGGGAACTTAACTGGAGCAATATAAATGTGCTGGACAACCACAAGTTGACCTAGAATACGCTGTAATTACAGTTTACAGATGGGTCTGTATGTAGGCGTGCAGCTGGTTTCAGTTTCAAAAAAACGAGAGTTGTCTATTTTTTTTTTTATGCTAAGTGACAGTGATGCTAAGCTATATGTGTAAAATTTTATTAAGACAAGAAACGTACAGATAAGTCAAAAATATATTTGGAATTGAACCCCAGTTTTCTGTTTTTCTGATGCCCTCTGAATAAGTTATGAATGATTTTTAATGTTGATGGCATACAACGTGCTAGCATATATTAAGAATTACAATACAACCAATATCCAGGCATACAGACAGAGCCACATTTATTAACACCCCAACGTGTACGGTGTCCTCCCGAGGACAAACAAGAACACAGCCTGTTGAACTCAGCCAATCAGAAGGAGAAGAGATGAAAACACAGAGGGGGAAATCTTAATAAAGAAGACAAATAAAAAAACTAGCATGGCTCACCAGAAAAGTCCGGTAAATGTCAGAGACGTCTTTTTCTCCGTTAAACATGGTCCATAAACTATCGCCATTGCTTCTTCCCTGTCTGCCATCTTTATTTACTCTGAATTCCCGTTTGAGGTTTTCTCGAGATTTCCCGTCTGACGTCTGAATGCTTTCGAGTGAAATCGGTTCGTGGGGTGTGTTGCTCCTGACGTGTTGCTGGGATTTTTATTAATCGTTAAGTGCGGTCTGTCAGGTTTTGAAAATCGGCTGACGTTTTTTAAATCTCTCTGCTCCAGGCAGAGCACCGAAGGGAGACTAGAATCAAACTGAATTGTGTTGGGAGACGACGGTCAGGCAAGGATAACTGTGAAGTGGAAGAAAACTGGAAGGTGAAATTTCTGGTTGAATGTTATGCTACATAGCTAAAAGTTCTCAATGTGGCTCCATCATTAAGTTGAAATTAAGTTGAATGGAAATCCAACCAGCAGTACGACACATGCTCTACTTTTGTTTTATTTTATTCTTTTTGACACATAGTTTAACAATTTAGTTAGTGAGCCCTGTTTCTATGTTCTCCATGCCAACGCTTTCATCACCCCCTCTTTACCACTGAGCCAATTACATGGAAACCACCAGCGTGACTTTTGGATACCGACTCGCTACAGAACGTCCTCTTTGACTGTAGATAAAGACAGGAGACATAATTCCAGTGTAATAATAGCCCAGACCTTTTTAGGGATGCTTGTGATGGCCTGACGCTGCAGAAGGAAACAACTAATCCTCATAACTAATATCCAGAGGGAAGGGAGAGATTGCTTTGGACCGTCATCAGAGCAGATTGCTCCAACCCAAACCACCGCTGGTAAGATACAGAGAGTGGGATTTATGGAGGAGATGAGAGTAGGATGCCATGTGCCCTCCATATGCTGCGCAGGCAGAGGGAGGACTCTGGATTTTCCCTGTGAAGCTTCAGCCTCGTGCCCCCCATACTTTCCTTGTCACCTCAAGTCAGGATAGATGGGAGGAAAAATGGAGCTAGTGTAGAAAATGTGAGTCCAACTCTTGCAGCGATCCTGTTTTGAGAGACATAGTGAAGGTTTGTGCTGCCAGTTGTTGGTGACAATTAATATCCCACTCAAAATACTTTGAACTTACAGGTGCAGGTTTTATGTTAAATCGACTTTTTTTGGGCTTTACATCATATTATAATGTTACTCCTGTATCAAAAACAAACCTGGAGTGTTGCCTTGAGTCTTTTATGCATGTTTGAGAAATCATTCAGCTGTGTAAAAACGCCTGGTTGGACAAAGTGCCACCTTCAAGATGAAACTCCTCCTTGGAGCTGCGATTTCCAAGCTTCCTCTTCACAGAGCCGTCCTCCCCAACTCAGCTCCTTCAGACTAGCCAGCAGCAATTAGTAAACACCTGGTGGAACTGAGCATCAGCTGAGCTCATTATAGGAGCTACTTCTCAGTGCAGCACTGGTAAAAATGTTGTTTAAGGGTTAATAGAGGAGGAGTTTCAGAAAGAACTGGAATTTCTCAGACGTTGAATTACAAAGTCAAATTTCTTTTAAGTCTCATTTGACATATACATAATTTTTTATAACTGAAGGTAACATAGTTAGTTAATTGTGCTATTAAATGGCACTGTGTGCAAGGAAAACTCATAATACTGCCCCTTTAAATGACCTGATCAGTCCAAGAGTCTGTCTTTCCTCCTCCCATGTTATCTAAGGTCAACCCACAGATCACACACGCACTTAGGGTCCCATGACAACATCTTTCTTTTTAGATGGATTGAAACGAGCTGCAGTTTAGAAGATTGGTTCTAGTAAAAGTGAAAAACGCCTGAGTTCCTGGCGTTCCTGGTGGCGAATGCGGCAGAAACGTGGCAGCCCACATAATCCTGTCACAGTTAACAAGCTGCTTTGCTTTATGTTTCATTCCCAACACGCCAGACGCATCCGGGAAAAACTCGTCAAGAATGACATCGGTAATAAAAACAGCTTGAGATTACTTTGTGAGCTTTGGCTGACAGGGTGTGATCATTTTAAAAGCTAAAAATACATTTTAATGTACAGTTAACATTTAGAGTTAGGCTGGCCCCATAGGGGTTTCTGTGTTATGCTCTCTCTAATGTTCTCACCAGCCACTTTATTAGGTATGCCTGCTTAATGGCTCTCCAGTTACAGAGAACGGTGTGTTGCAGTTTATTTTTTACATGTTTGACCAAAGTAGTCAAGCTATTGTTTTTGTCAGCTGCAGTTTCTTCTTTATTTATTTTCCATTGGCTGTTCTACTCCTAATTACATAGATTGGACAAATTAAAGTAGTTTTTACCTCTTTGACCAAGCTAGTGGAGCTGTTGGTGTATTTCAGAGAGCTGTACTGGTGCAGAGTTAGCAGATGCATTTGTAATTCAGTACATTTATGTCTGCTTTTTTTTCTGCTTTTTTTTTTTTTTTTTTTAAACATTTTAGGTCTCTTCGATTTTCTGTATCAGCCTTTGGAGATTTATATCTGTATTGGAAATGAAAAAAATTCAAGACTGCCACATATATGCCCCCCTCCCACCCTTTTTTTTTCTTTCTTTTTTTAAACTGGACTTACATTTACATACTGATATATTGAAATCCTAAAATGAAACATGTAAGAAACAACAAATAACGAGCCAAATTTTAGTTTTTTTTTTTTTTTTTTTTTTTTTTTTTTAGAAATTACAAGAAAATCTGTATATTGTTTTCATGTTTTTTAAATTAGCTACAAAATCTTGTTGAGGTTTTGCATCCACAGTGATTTGCATTTCACTTTTCTTTAAAAAATGGCTGTTTCTCTGACATGTTGAATTAGTAGTTTTATGTGGAGCAAGTAAACAAAAAAATCACATAAGTTGAAGAGGTTTTAGTTAAAAAAAAAAAAACAATTTATTTCTGGACATTGAGTAGTTTCGACTTGAGGATTTTGGCAAAAATTTTGGACGCCACTGACTGTTTTTTTCTTTTCTTTTTTGTTTGTTTGTTTTTTTAAGTATCTACAAAGTATTCTATAACAACATTCAACATCCCATGTGTTTTTCATCGGCCATGCCCAGACCAGTGGAATATGACACAATCAGTGTGAAGTTTTCATTCGACTGAACAAGACTTCAGAATGCCAGATTAAAAACATTCCTGACAAATGTTCAGAAGAAGGGTACAGTTTGTTGTTTCCTAGTGGAAATTCTCCACAGCTGATGTCGTGTTGTGAAAGAATCCGGCAACAGCTGAAACAAACAGTTTGTCATAAAGAAATGCAGCAAATTTCAAGAATGCATGTTAATCTAATATGGAGACCCTTGTTGAAAGACTTGTTGATTTTTTTTCTTAAAGTGAAAACTAGAAGTAAAAGTATCTAAGTAACATGGTTTAACTTCTGCTACAGAGGAAGAGGTGTTCAATATGTCCTCTCAAAATGGATCAGAGTCAGCCTGAGTGCTGATTGGACTAGGACAAACTGGATACCTTCCTTCGGAAGTTTTCTGTTTCTTCTCTTCCATCACATTGTACCACCAGCTTCCATGACATGGTAAGAATTTCACACAAAAAGCACTGCCTTTGAGAATTGGACACTTTTGGTCCTGACTAATTCATAGGAAAACTATTGTTAGCTTGAATTTTAAATTTTAAATTTTGGAAGGTTTTCTAATTGACTTATAAATAAATCATTTACTGCCCTGGGAAACTGTCCGTTGACTGGAATCAGATCATTTTCAGGTAAATCGTCCCTAAATAGTGACTGGCCAATCAGAAACTCAGAAATGTAACCAGTGCATCTTACCTAAGAACTAGCAGGATGAAGAAGCTGTTACTGAGGGAGGACGTTAGCCATTTTCTTGATCAATTGAGGTGTTTAAAATGAAGTCTAAGGAAGCACAAACATGTCAGATGTTGGAAGTTTTGAAAATCTCCGAATTAAGGTAAGGATCTGCTGGGAAATAATCACTGAGGCTACAGTTTTAGTGACGCTAATCGATTCAATATTAAATGTTTTGTCTTTGTTTTAAATATCAAACCACAGTTGCGTTTGATAAGGCTAACTAAAAACAGCTGAAGGCTGGAATAACTGTTTTATGTTGTCATATTTGTTAAATCAGCCTTACAATTAGGAAATTTGGATCAGTCCATCTCTAATAAGAACTTAAGACACTTCTAATTTTCCAAATTGTGCCTGTCTACCTCTGGAATCAGGCCTGCATGTGGGGCTGTAGATGGAATTGAAGTTGACACCTCGTGTTTTCCTGACTGAAGGAAATCGGCTGCAGCGAGTCGGGATGTGTGGAACCCCGAGTCGGAACCTGACAGCGCTCAGACTAGTGAAAACATCAAAACCATTCACCCACTTTCATGTGAGATAAAACGAGAAACCTCCCACCCGAAACACCCAGGAAGCTAACGCTGCAAGTTAAAAGGTGTTTTCATTTGTATGCAGAAACAAACTCATGATGAGTCATTCATCATGCGATTGGTAAGCATCAGAACGTTCTGGATCTGCTCCGTCACTCCTCCTTCAGTTTGCTGGGAAAATATGTTTTTGTTTCCTGATTCCTTCCTGCTGTGATTCAGTTTTCATGACTCCTTACAGCTGATGAGAGTGTGATGATTTCAGGACAGAGCGGATCGGCTGAAGGAGGGTTTTCTGCTATTTGGGCGTTCGGGCCATTGTCGATTAAAAAAAAATAAGTATAAATTTCTTAGCTTGAAAAGTTGAATATTTGCTAGAAAAAACTGACATTTTGAGAGTAATCTCAGATTTTTTGTTTTAGTTTCAAGTCAAAACTATTTGAAGTTTTTTCTAGAAAATTTCTAAAATCTCAAAACTTGAGTTTTATTGGCAGAAATGTTTTTTCCTCTATCCACAATGTCTCCTGTACGCCGTCATAAATGACCCATCCTCCACAAAACCATAAATCTCAGAAGTACATGGAACATGACAAGCAATGGAAAAGCATTTCTGTGTGGGACTTTTTAGATCCCATCAGACATGAGAACCCTGATGTTGCGTATGGGATGGGGGTGACGGTTTTTCCTTCCTCTGCGTTGCCCACCGTCTGCTAAATGTGTGGTTTCAACTCTCAGTGACACCTTCAGTCAGTCTGTGCCAGAACATTCTGGGTATCTAACATCCCAGTCTTTTTAATCTTAGGATTGATGGGACGTCAGCTCATGGCAGAGAAGCGGTACGGAATCAGAAGTGTGTACAAAAAGAAACCTAATGAGAGGAAATAATTTCTGATCTGCTTTTGGCAGATCAGAAAATTGTAAAGATCTGCCCAGAAAGTGGGCAGGCACAGCAAAGGCTGCAGTCCCGTCTCAAACCCTCCACTCCTGTTGAGGATAATGTATCGTTTTGTGGAATAACTGCCGCTCGGCTTTTTAGCATTTTTTTTCTAAGCCCATCTGGCGCCTCTGTCGGCGAAAACGGAACCACAGACTCGCAAATAATTTTCTGATCGACATCCAGAGTCGACTCGGGGATCATCAGCGTGTGATTCCGACAAAGTCGCCGTTTGCCGGCGTCTCGGCTGGGGAAAAAAGCTGCGATGTGTGGCAAGACAGAAGATGTTTAAATGTGAAAACGTGCAGCCATAGCGGTGGCACCCGTCCACGTGTCTGGAGAGGAGAGTGAAAAGTTCACTCTGTGTGTGGACTCTTGAGTCAGACCTGGGTCATGACTGTACACACACACACAGAAAAAACCTTCACCTACTTTAAAGCCAGATGGGGAGGGTGCTACCGCTTACGACAACGCCATCAGCTCCGGCGAGTTATTCAGCGACCGCATTAAGAGCGACTGAAACCTTCAGTCCCCGTTTTCTTAAGGGATGACAACTTCCTCTGATGAAATCTGCTGGAGCTCCACCCGTGTTGCAGTCAGAGCAACACTGTTGGAAGAATTATTTGCAAACGGCATCGAAGATTTGGTTTTTAACGGGGGCGGGGGCAGGAGAAGGCGTGCACGTGTTGCTTTTTGGCGGTATGGTTTTAATTAGGTGGGCTGCAGCAGCGCTGCGGGTTGGGACGCGGTGCCAGGATGTCCCGGGAGGAATCGGCGCTGACGCCTTTGAGGCCTGCCAAGCCGAGCCGCAGCCTGTTCCAGAGCGGTTCTGTCACACCGTCACCACGGGGAACATCTGAGAAAATAATCAGTTTTCACCCTTCGCCATCTCTATGGGTATGCTGCCTTTTTTTTTACTTGCCCAGGGAGACTTTTTGGGGGGTTCATCCTCGTGTTTTTTTTTTTTTTTTCTGAGAGGAGCTTGTACGAGATGCAAAAAAAAAAAAAAATGCTCCATCACATTTATTGTCAGAATGCGGGCTGATGAGTCACAACAAACATTGATGGACTTTTATTTCTCTCAAATCACTGGAGGAGAAAGAAAGAAAAAGTCTGAATGCGACTTGCTTTTTTTTCTTGTTTCTGTACGAAAACAATGTGGAGATATTATAAACTGAGCAGTAATGTCAAAAAAGCAGCTGTAAATAAAAAATGAAATGACTACCACTTTTCAAAACGACTTGGAGATCATGTCAGCTTTTTTATTAAAAGTTAAAGATTTATTTAACCCAGCACATGTATTTTTTATAGGAATTGCTCGACAATGACAGCGCCTTGTAAAAGTATTTAATGTGACATTTAAAGTCTGAATTGTGCTTTGATCAAATCCCTTCAATCTCTGTCCTTCCTGAAATTTTGACCAACTTCAGTATTTCTGCTTAAAACAAAGCCATCCACCACCATGCCATCTCAAACAGTGTAGTGACAAGAACAATGCTTCACTTTTTACACATTTCCAAACTAATACTCCATTGTACTTGCATAGCCTTGTGCTTTTTGTATTTTTTTCATCCTATGAAGACTTTCATAGCTGTAATCTCAATAAAGATTATTACATCATAATTTGAAAAGAGTATGAATAACTAAACTAAGTCTGGAATACGTATCCGTACACATCTGAAAAAAACATTTTTTAGAATATTTAATAAAAGCTTGAAAGAGAAATCCAATCAGTGACACCAATGGGAATTCCCAGTTTACATATGAACCAGTCAGACCTCCTGGACAACACTCGGTTTGGTAATAAACAACAACTCATAACTTGCGTGCAGCTTGCTTTTACGATGCTTCATTATTTTTTTAATTAAAAGTCCTTCTCCGCTGTTACTAGCTGGTGTGACAAGGGAAGCGTGCATTGCCTCAAGATGTTCTTTCGTATTGATGAATCACCCATATTTCACCCAACGATCACATTCTCCTACAAGAAAAACAAAAACGACAAACATCAGCTGGGCAACCTCCCATAATGCTTTGCATTCCCCCCCCTCCCCACCAAACCCCGCCTCCCCTGCATTCTCTTCTGTAAACTGCGACTTTAATGGCATTATGAGGGGCTGTCGACTGCGTCACAACACAAATCAATAATCCTGACAGTTCTTGTGAAAAACATTTCACAATATTGACTCAAAGTGGAGCCAATTGTGGAACCCTGCAATTATGTGATGAGGGGAGGTGGGGTGGAGCTGGGACGGAGAAAAAGATGGAGTGATGGGGGCCTGTGGCTTGACTAATGAATTCCCTGGGGGAGTCTTTCTTATGGTGGGGAGGAAGACTGAAAGTGTGATGGTGTGAACCATATTCAGGCTCTCTTTTTGTGCTGAGCGAACATTTAAACAGGATGGGACTGAGCAAAACAAACTAATAGGCAGGTCTTGACTTTGATTATATGTCTAAGCCATCGGTAGAGAAGGAAATTGCTTTGAATAGTGGAACGTAATGGATTCTTTATGAGAGTGTGTTCATGTTTGGGTCTTTTTAATTGATCCATTGAGATAAATTGTGTGTAACAGGCTCTGAAGCAGAACTGAGGAACTTCAGCTCCGTTTAATACTTAATGTTTATACTTGGCGTCACTTTGGATAATGGTAAACTCTGTCGAAAGATCACACGGCAGTGCATCTAATGTATGTTGCTCACTGATATTGTATACTGACCATTTGTCTTGATACAGTTTCCTTTAAAAAATAAAGTTTGAGTCGTGGATGAATGGCCTTGGAATGCAAGTTGCTAGACTATCCTAGGCTAACACCAGCAAATCCAATGTTATCGCTAGGCTATTCATGCTAATGGACCCCAGAAGATGTAGGTAGTACACTGGGTGACCATACTAAGCATGCTAATAATCACCAGTCTCTCCAAAGCTAAAGCTAGTGAGTAGCCTCCTTCTCATTTGCTAGCACCAGTCATTCAGTAACGGGTGCCAGTTTCTCAGTGACTGTGTTAACCTATCAATAATCGATTCTCAACAGCCACACCACACTTGACAAGCCAAAAAACACGGTGTTTCTCAAGGACCATACCTAATTGGAATAAATTAACGTCTGTCATCTGACTTTCATTTATTTATTTATTTTAGTTTCATGAGCTTGCTGTTGTAGCCAAGTGTATCAGGCGATCATCGATTAAGCATTTAGGTGTAATAATAGCTCTCAGATTGTGTTGGCAGGTTCGATATTAGTGGTGTCTATGTAACTGCAGGGAAACTGAAAAGACATAAAAGCCAAGCTTTTCATATTTTCATTGATAAACTGTGAAAACTGCTCGTTGTTTTCCTTTCACTTAATAATGGTGCACTATTTTGTGCTGGTCTATCACAACGAATCTCAATAAAACACAAAGTTTTAATGTGGTTCTAATGGTTTTAATGTGACAGAATTTCATTGATTTTAAAAATTTTATTTTTTTGGAAACTAAATAAAGGTCAGTGCAGAAACCTAAAATGTAAAATTACTTAAGTTACACCAAACCTTTATTTTACCCCTAACATTTATTGTCAGTGTTATTGCCGCTCCCACACTACATCTTCAGGTCTAAATTAAGCATATCAATATTTAATGAGGAAACTTGCTAAAAAGGAAGTTCGGCTTTAGGTAGACAGGCACGGGATGCTATGTAATTTATTCCCGAATGCATATTTAATTAATTCCGTGTAGCTGGAGCGTCATGGTCCATGCTGTAGCTTAGGAGGCAGAGAGAGACTCCACCAACGCAACCGTTCGTCAGGAGTTCTGCTCACTTTCATCATCATGCCTGCATTTGTCACAAACCTGCAATTTGCAACTACATGAGTGAATGGCACTGAATCCCAAAGCTAAAAATCATATTTGTTTAGAAGACTGATTTTATTTGGAGTTTGGAAGACTTCAGTGATCTGCATGATGGAAACTAAATATTAATTCCACCCATCAGTAACTATTTCGTCTTAGTGTTGAGATTAGCTGCACAAAGATCAAATCTATATTACGTCATTTCAAGACCCGACTACAATATTAAACCACATTTGTAATAGTGGATAATTGTCATCCCTCATGAATTGTTTTCACTGAAGTTTGCTGTGAGAGTCCACTGCCTGTCATGATAGATACATCAGCGTGGCTTGGTTAAAGGCAGCCCGGTTAATAGAGGTTAATATGAACTGGTGTTAAGAGGAGGGTGGTGGGCTCTTACACTGTGAATGGAGAGAAAACAAATCAGCAGGTCATCTCTATGTGAGACATGTGATGAAAAGCTGATGCAATCTTCCAGAATCAAGCTGTTCAAGGAGAGATTTCTGGTTTCTCCGCCCCCCCTTTTTCATTTTTTTCTTTTTTAAATGAAAGAGATCTTCTCTCGATGTGTCTGCCATACACGAAAACACAAAAACAGAGAGAAAATAAACAGACATCATTATTACAAGAGGAAATTTAATTCTTAAATTAATACATTGCTGTAAATATTGAGCTTATGTGTTGTGGCACCGCACCTTCTACCAGTAAAAAAAGAGAAGGGGAAAAAAGGCTAACGTAGCGGGAGAAGGGCTAACATAGCAGCTAATTCCATTAGTTTTGACATTGTAAAACAATATAGGATTTACAATAATGTTGCCCATATGTTTTGTGTTTCACATAATTGACATAATGTCAAATTGTGTCAAAGGAACACCTGTCAATACATGTCGCTAATAGGTTTTGTAAGTCAACCAAAATTGTTTAAAAATAAAATTGTATGTACACACCTACAGTAGTGGGTGACCAGCCTAGGCATGTTAGTCACCAGCCTCTCTAATGCTAACCACAGCCAACCCATGCTAATGGACAGCAGTAGCTAAGTAGCTAAGCCAGTCGCTGACCAGTTATTAGTCTCTCCAAAGCTAACGCAAGTGAATAGACTCCTTCTCATTTGCCAGCGCTACCCACTCAGTTTTCAGTGCCGGCCTAACATTACCTCACCGTTGCCTAATTATTTTAATTATTTGTGATGTCCAAAGTCAGATAAATAATACTCTTAAGGTTAACAATGGTCTATGAAAAAGGTGTGTGTGAAGATGGCTAAAAATGGCGTTGAAAGAGAAGGACAGGCACGTGCTGATGAACAGGCTCAGACCAACCATTTCTCAATATTGGAGCACAGAACTATAAGTGACCGGCCAGTCATGAATGAGTAATATTGATGTAGCAATTTGTCCTTAATTAGTTTTAGTTTCTATGTAACATAGCAACTTTTTGTGTCCCTAATTTGGAAGTACTACTAGTGGTTTTAGCCCTCTTTGTTGTTCTTCTCTGAGCTAAAGTGAAATTCATAGAGCACTGCAGGATGAATAAAGCATTTTGGCTCCAAATACATGCATGTATAAGATAGTAAAACATGGAAGCATGACCAGCTGGTGATAGAGAACAAGCACAGTGGGCTAAGCTGAAATAAATGAAGTGTGACTAGTAGGAATGTGACATTGTGGCACAGTAACCAATCACATCTGACATCTCTCACATGTACTGGATACAAATTGAAATTGCAGCAATTTATTTCCCTGAAACATCCCACTGAGATGTGCTATAGCCTCTGCACACTTGTGTAAGCCCGGGGATTGAAATTTCAAAACTGTATTTTCCATCTAAATGGTTTGACCCACACGAGGCTGCATGTAGAAGATGTTTGTCCTGTCTTCTAAATTGAGTGTTTCTTCCTTTTAAAAAATAAAATCTGAATTTTCACCTGGTTGGCTGATTACTACTAAGACTGAACAAGAAACTGACTGTATATATAAAACCTGTGTGTTTGCTCAAGTTGTCATGCTAAAAATTTTAAACTTTATACTAACGGTGACAAAAATACTCAATACCATTTTTTGGGGGGAAAAAAGTTAATTCTAGTTGGGAAGAAAAATATTGATTCCGTCCATCAATCTGTCACTAATAACGATAGATTTTTCCTGTTCTTGAAACAAGCTCATTTATCCAGCTGAAAAGTTAATTCAAGGGTACTCAAATATTTGCACTAGTAACTGGACAAACATTCTTAAGGTTTTGCGCTTTCGCATTGATGTAGAGGAGAAAATAAAGGATGGGAATTGGTAGGAAAGGTAGCAGGAAGGAACAGGAGGTGAAATGGAACCCAAGCCCTGAAAAGAGACGAGAGCACACTGCATCCTCCTCTACACCCCCTTCACCCTCCTTCTTTCTGTCCCATCACACCTGTTCACAAGAGGAAAAGGTGATGTCAGCCACTTCACACTTTGGTACAATGGAGGCTGGAAGAAAGCAACAGGTCGCAGAGGGCGATGTGGAAGGATGGGGGGGAGGGGGTTCGTTAAGGGCCCTGAAGAAGCTCTGCGTTGTATTTACCATGGATACCACGTTTTGGCCCCTTCGGCTGGAGCACAATAACACTTGTGGGTTCAAGTTCCTGTCATCCTCCTATTCTCTCCGCTCCTCCTTTAATTCTGCACCAGCCTCTCTCTCATACATCATATGGCTGCCGAGGCTCAAAGACATGAATTTCCCAGCTATTGGGTCTTCTCTGTAATTACCCTGAGGAGGGGAGGCAGGGGGGAACGGGGGGGTAAAGTGAAGAGCAGGCGGGTGGGTGAGGAGGGGTGCGACATATTAAAAGTGCCTAAAAAAGAAATACTCAGCATTCTTCCATCACCCTTCACCGATGCAATAAAAGAATAAAGCGAAGTTTTTGGGGCGGTGGGTGGTGGTGGTGTAGTAAGAGGGTACATGAAAATGGGGCATCTGTCCCCGGAGGGCATCTGAATAAATTAATCACAGCGATTGGCTTTCTCCAGGGTTTTTTTTTTTCCCTCCCTCCACTCTTCCTCGTCTTCGTTCCTCTTACGGAATGCCGTCGCCTAATTGGACCCTGCCTCGGCGCGGCGTTCCGATTGGCTCCGAGGTAATGTGAGAACCTG
This sequence comes from Poecilia latipinna, assembly GCF_001443285.1. NCBI lineage: Eukaryota > Metazoa > Chordata > Actinopteri > Cyprinodontiformes > Poeciliidae > Poecilia > Poecilia latipinna. The sequence goes on along the minus strand of NW_015116760.1, from coordinate 10,109 downwards.
AAGACCCCGACCGACGGGGCTGACAGAGGCTCAAAGGGCAGCTTCTCTCCCCCCGGTCTGAATGGAGAGGACCTGGGGAGGTGGCGCAAGTGGAAGGTGGAGGGGAAGGGTGTTGGTAAAGGGGGGGACAACACTATTATACAGCTACTAATAGAGCGGCGGATTTGGAGAGGGATAATTAAGACCAATGGATGGTGGAGGTGGTGGGGGGGTAAGTAGAGGAGAGCGTGTGTGTGTTTTTTACGCATGCATGCTCACATGTCTGTAAGAGAGGAGAGGTGGATGAGGGGGGGATCCCCACCAACAAAAGCAGAGATGTGTGTCCCCCTCTTGCCCCTTCCCACCCGAGGGGGGCTCCCGATAGTCAGACATCTGCCTCATTATAGCCTGCACTTCACTGCATGCTGCTTATTGTTGGCAGCCATTCTGTTTTTCCCCCCGGCCGACTGAAATAGCTGCACAGCTATACCAGCTCGGCTAACACACACACCGGTGGCCCGGAGGAAGTGTTGTTTTGTTTTGAAAACAGTCACTGCTGGGGAGGGGTGATGGGGGAGACAGCGATACCCAGAAGGCAAAGTGATGAAATCACTCAGCTTGCTCTGGATTATGTCTTTGCTTTCATTCACAACTCCCAAAATGGATGGGAGGGAATCAAGGACCCTAAAGTTTATTCATAAATTATGCAAAATGACCGATCAGTGCTTTAAAACCACATGTACTGGTTCTGGCATTGTGTGTGTTTTTTTCTTTTACTTGTTGCAAACGTTATGATTCGGTCATGAATAAACCAAATCCTCCTCGATAACTCACTAGGCGAACACAGGTGTTTATTTTTGCTTCTCCTAATTATGCTGCTTTCACTGACTGTGCATACAGATGGATACTGTAACGCTGCTGTACCTGTTGAGACGATGCGACTTACATTTTAATATATTTTTTTAAAAGCAGGCATGTTGAACTTTCAAGATGAAAATGGTAATTTGTAACAGCCAGAACATTTAATCTGTGGGTGTTTTTTGTTGTTGTTTTTTTTATAGAACATTGCAAAATAGCCAGTGGTGGGACTCAATTCATTGCTGTTTTGTCAAATACTTTCCAGACCACAGAGGTTGTCTGGTTCTAATCCACTATGCGTCCACAGAACCAGAACCAGAACCAAACGTGGAGAAGCAGCATTCAGTTTCTGTGCTCCTCTAATCTGGAACAAACATCCAGAAAACCACAAAACCGCTGAATCACCGAGTTCCTTTAAATCTAGACTAAAACCCTCCTGTATAGATTTGCTTTTGATTCATAGGAACTTGAACATTAATATATTTGATGTATATTTGAGCGATTATTTTGATGATGGCAGTTGACAAAATATAATGTTTATTATTTGACGTAATTTATGACTTGTGTGTTTTTTATTGTATGAGGCACTATGAACTAACTGGCTTGTTGCTGAAATGTACTTTAGATGTAAACTTGACTTGATTTTCAATTCAAAACCCTTTTTTGCTGCAAAAGTATTGAATAGACATGAGCTCAACAACATATATTTGTTACTTTTAATGTTATTCAGCTTCTTCAACTATCAACAATATAGTTAACTAAAACTAACAAAATAACAAAACTAAAATTGAGAAAACATTTTCTTTAACTGAAATTAATAAAAACTGTAATTAATGGGACAGGGTGTAGATCTAATATCCTTTGTTTTTGTGTTAATGAATCTGTTAACTTTTCAAACTGATGTGAAATAGACTTTTTTCCACACAAGCAGTTCACGTCAAGTTACGGCACTCCGTATTCCTCCTGGTAGCGTTAAGCTGGTCTGCGACAGCAAAAGTTGGGAAAAAACAATCAGTTGGTTGTTCAACAATAATTGAAAAAATATTTTTGAAATCTTCTCCATCATATGAAATAACTAAAACTACTTAAAAACCTAAATGAAAACTAAATATTTAACTAATAAAAACTGGCAAAAGCTAATTAAAACTAACTGAATTAGACAAAGGAAATAAAACTAAACTGTAACAAAAAACCCACAGCTATTATAACCCTGGTGTTGACTGTATTACTCAGAAATCTCAAACCTAACATATAAATGTTGAATTTCTGAATACAATTTTTTGGCTAGTTATTGAAAGTTAGTTGTTGGAAAAATAATAATAATAATTCCAACTCTTTACCCTGTTTGTTAAAACACAACTGAGATTCTTAGTTTTCCAGCAGTGTTTCCACCTGTCTTGTTCTTGTGGATCTAAATTTGTGGATGTTTTGTTTGTTGCACCTCTAATGGTAAGCAGTTTATCCCATTCAAATACCCAAATATATTGTGCAGAGAAATATTCATATTGTCAGAAGCAATCATTGCCAGTAAACGTGTTGTATCACTCGAGGGAAAGAAAACAAAAATTGTTGACTGAAAACAAAATAATCTGTTTAATTGAACAATTAATGGGCTCAACGAGATTAGTATTATGATTAATAGTTGATTACACTCCACTGGTCCTGCTATTGCAGATGTTGCCAACCAGCTGTGACTCAGTGGGAACTGCAATGAGTCACTAATAATGGTTTAATTACACCTTTATTTTCTTTTGCAGTGCCTTTAAAAAAAACTGCTTGGCAGCACATTTGGCTTCACCACAAGCGTTCCAGCGTTTGGAACAAGCTTTAGCCTGTCAAAGCTCCTACATGCTAATGTGTTCAGACTTTGACTTGCAGGATATTTAATCTATGTATATTTCATTATAGTCTGGTTGTGCAGCGCCAGGTAGTGCATGTAGTGGAAGGGGATTAATAGCTTAGTCTAAACTCAAATTTTCATAACAAGCTGTGACAAGATATTCTGTCTTCATTCATCGGACTAATTGCATTTTGAGGGTTTGGTGTTTAAGGTGTTGACATATTTAACGAACAAATGACTGCAGAGGACTGAAAGAACAATCTTGAGCTGAACAAATCAGCACTTTCTACTAAAACCTCTAACGAGTCGTTACAGTAAAATACAATGTACTTCCCATTAGATGTGGTATCTGTCCTGTAAGATAAACAGTTATTCTGTTTGATTTGGTTGTTTCATTGTTATTTGATCAAATTGAAATTAGCTTATGGTGGAATTACGCCTCTGAACATGCAGGAAAGCTGTTCAGGACAAAAAAAAATCTTTGTCAAAGAGTTTATTGAGAAGACAACGATCAGCGCTTGGTTTTCTGTGGGGAGGATGGTGTGAGTTAGTTTCAAAGATTTATGACTGAAGGTGATGTTTGGATAAGAGGATTAGCTCAACTGTGTCTGCAGGATGGAGGTGGCTCTGAGGGAGAGCTGCCAGTCTGGTTTGGAGGTGAGAGAAAACCAGTGGAACGGAGGAGTTACCTCCAAGGCTCTTCCTGAGGGTCTGTAGCAGCGTTGTCTTTAGCCATCAACCAAATACAAAAGTAAATTTGTTTTATGGAAACACGTCAATGTTGATAAAGCTCACGTTTTTCTATGAAAAGGTTTTGCACTAGGAGGAGATGGTTTTCAGAAAAAGATGTATTGCGAAACTTCAATGGAAACACATTTTTCGCATCACACGAGTCATGTGACCAACAAGCGGATGTTACTAATGGGAGAAACGATAAACAAGACAACAGGAAGTAGTTGGAGGATGATGGTTAGTTTTTTATTTTTTTCATATAATGCACAGCTGGCTCCACCAGAGCTCTCTCAGCATCACACAGTTCATAAAAGGTTGTGTGTCATCCTATGGTGTTGGATCCATGACAAATCACCAACTACAATTTCCCCAAAACATTGCATAGGTAACCGCTCTCAGGTTGGCGGGGCTTTTCGCTGCAACACCTAAATAAGACGCCGACTTCTCCTCTGATTGGCTAATAGATGATGAACACTAGCACCATGGCTGAGTATATCTCATGTAGTTGTTTACATCGATTGCTGCCATAAATGTATCACTTATTGGGTGAACGAGCGTATTCACATATAACTTTAATATAGTTATTTCTTGGAACTATCGTGATTGGAAAATAGTTATTTCAACAGTAGCTGAATATAGACAAAGATTTGCGCACATCTGTAATGGGAAAGCAGCGAGTTTGACTCAGGAAGCTGCTGCAGAGTCTGCTCTGACTTTTGGCCCTGAAAATGTTGAGAAAAGGAAATGTTGGAACGCTCAAAAATACTTTGAGAAGGTTAAAATTTAGCTTGAACTGCCACACTGAGCATACTGACAACACTCTTCGGTGTGCTAGTTGTTACTGGGGGAAGAAGATTCAGAAATAGGTGTTTTTAAAGAGACAGAGGCCCAATTTCAAGGCACTAAATTACAAAGTCAAATTTCTTTTAATTCATATTTGATATATATTGCATTTTTTATAACAACTAAAGGGCAGCACAGTGGCTCAGTTGGTAGCACTGTTGCCTTGCAGCAAGAAGGTTCTGGGTTCAATTCCCAGCCCAGGGTCTATTCCAGCTTCCTCCCACAGTCCAAAAACATGACCGTCAGGTTAATTGGTTTCTCTAAATTGTCCCTAGGTGTGAGTGTGTGCATGGTTGTGTGTCCTGTCTGTTTGTCTCTGTGTTGCCCTGGCAACCTGTCCAGGGTGACCCCACCTCTCGCCCGGAACGTTAGCTAGAGATAGACACAGGAGGTAAGATGGATGGATAACAACCAAAGGTTACTTGATTGTGCTGTAAAAATCTATCAAAATCAATGACGGTAGGTCAAAAAAAATGTTCATTTATGGTCTCATCATCTCTGGTATGAAAAATCCATGAACCATCTGTAACCTTTTACCTGTCCATATTAAGACTTTCCCATTGATAAAACCACCTACCTAACTTGTGAATTATGTCTTGATTTGTGTGGAATGCGGTTTCCTTTCACCGCAGAAGCGAGCAGCTAAAAGCACTTTGACTCAAAGTGGAGCTGCCCACCGCAGCGTGGTCCCTATCTCCTCGGGGGCTGAGGTGAATGTGGCCTTTTGAGAGTGGAGGGAAAGCAAACATGTCCCAAGCAGCTCCTGCCTGGGAAAAGAACATCCAAACTGTGTGGGCCGTCCTGGAGCGACAGCCTGAGCAAACAACCTGAGAGGGCTTCAGGAGAGCAGAGCGGGGGCGGAGGGGCTGCCGGGTGACTGAGGGCCGTTATGAAGCCAGCCAGGGGCCGTGATTTCACACAACAGCCACCCCGTTATCTCTTTAAGCACAGCAAAAAAAA
>NW_015116760.1:0-1611 GCF_001443285.1 Poecilia latipinna | reverse complement strand
CCTTTTCCTTTTAAGGAACAAAAAAAAAAAAAAAAAAAAAAAAAAAAAAGGTTGTGTGTGCCTTTCTTTTTACGCAAAACTGAGACACAAAAAAGTAAGTTATAAATGTCATTAAGCAGAAATTTGCTTTTAATTAACTCAAAAGCTGTTTAAATTGGGACTCATTGCTTTCAAGCACAGAAATAAAGGCTAAAAGAAACAACTTTGTTGTGTAAATGGATTTTATATCTAGCTAGTTTAAAGCTGCACTATATCACTTTTACAAAAAATACTTTTACATATTTGTTAAAACTGTCACTATGTTGACAATATTAGACAGATTTTATGTATGATCATTCCATTAAGTTATATTTTTAGATAGTATGATTGTCAATGGATCAATACTTGTTAGTTTGAAAACATTTTTACTAATATGTCTAAAATCATGTCGGGTCTTTTAAAGCTGACATATTTGTAGTAATGTTGACTTTTATTTATTTGTAAAGCATTTACTTTTCTGTAATACATTTGACCACTACTTAAATATTCTAATTAGTCTTAAATCAGCTTCTGAAGACGGCAGAGTTTTAAATGCAGACTGTGGAGAAAAAAGATAACTTGGAATATAAGTTAGAAAGTCAATCAAAGGGATTTGCAAAGGTAGGTGATCTGAGTACAGAAATCTAAAACTAAAGAGAGGGGATTATGGACACTCATTTTATTTTAAAATTATTTTTTATGGAGGAATTATAACATTTCCACTTCAATTTTGTAATGTACAACCATATCCTGGTTATATTATGACTTTATTTTGGTTGTACTATGACCTTAATCTGGTTTTATAACTTTATTCTGGCAATTTTCTAACTATTCTGATAATATTACAACTTTGTTTCTGCATTAGTACAAATTTAGGTAACACTTTATTTATTGTCATATTTATGACACTGTCATAAACATGACATAACATCTGTCATGAACATGAATAAGCCTTCATGAATATTTATGGCTGTTGTCATAAAGCGTCATTCAGTAAATTATGACACTTTTAATACAAAGTTGAAGTTATGACAACTTGACATTAACCAAGAAATCATTACTGATATAAATTTGTTATAAAAGTATTACTGATTGCACTTTTAAAATTAGGTAACTTTATGTTATTAAGGTAAAGTTTAAACAGTAATGATTTCTTGGTTAATGTCAAGTTGTCATAACAAAGACATTTTGAATAATGTCAACTTTGTATTAAAAGTGTCATAATTTACCGAATGACGTTTTATGACAACAGTCATAAATATTCATGAAGACTTATTCATGTTCATGACAGGTGTTATGTCATGTTTATGACAGTGTCATAACAGTCTTATTCAACCCCCTTCAAATAAAGTGTTACCCAAATTTATTTTTATTTTTATTACAAGTTTATTCTGGTAAAATAACTATACTTGTGAAATTCCGGCTTCATTCTCTTGTTATTTCAACTTTATTGTTGTAAGACTTTTTTCTTGAAATATTATGACTTCCTTCTCAAAATAAGTTAAAAAAAATTCTTAGCCTGTGGCTAATTTCTGCCATAGTTTGTACTTTTTGGTCCATTGTACTGTTACTTTTTTGATGTAGCAGCCTTAA
>NW_015116759.1:0-29952 GCF_001443285.1 Poecilia latipinna | reverse complement strand
TACTTCAGAGTCACAGAAAAAAATCCACAAAAACTGAACTGCGAATAAATCCGGTTTTTCTGTGTTTAAATGTGATTGATATAAATACCTATATTGGATTTTACCATAACTTTGTGTCAAATTAATTACCTAAACACGATAACGACAGATTTTTCCCCTCTGGGATTTCTGATGAGCACCAAAACTTTTAACTCAAGAGCTTTAACAAAGACACAACCAAAATCTTATCCTGCATGTGTTTGCAAAAAAAAAAGAGAGAGCTTGGGGAATGAATGAGGGATGTCCAAAATTAAAAAGAAAACAGCTCTGATCCTAAACGCCACTCTTAGCTCCAGTATTCCCACACAAATTAGCATAAATTTCATAGTCTAAGTCATGGGCCATGTTATTAGCCTATCTTTAGGTGGAAGTACAGGCCGATCACGCTGGGGCTCGTTGTTATCTCATTGAAAGCGCCCTGGTGTTACACCCCGCCGATTGACAGTGGGTCTTAAGATCGTGGGATTTGTTCACATATTAATTCATGTCTGTTTAGATGCGCAGAAAAGAAACAGGTGTTCGGTGTTTATGTGCGTCAGAGTGGGAAAGGAGTTGTGTGTCGTCGTGTTTTTGTCGTGATGTTTGTTTGAAGGCGCACGCGGGGATGCTTGTGAGCGAGTGTGTGTGTGTGTGCGCGCGCGTCGGCGTGTTTGTTTGTGTGTGTATGAATTGACAGAAGGGTGGGGGTGCTTTATTGAAAAGTACTCCTCTCCTCCCCTGTTCAACATGCTGGATTAGCACCAGCAGTTTCCCATGGAGCTGTCCCTCCCAGCCCCCCACCCATTTGCATAAGGCGCAGACAGGCGGAGATGTGACAAACAAACCTGGCACACACAGCGCCGGCTGCCTTCTTTACATGAACTCTTTCACTCACTCCCACCGTGACAAGAAAGACGAACAGGACAAGCGACCAGAGAAGCCCACCTGTGCAACTTCTGCAGAGTAAAACGAAAAACAAGAAAAGTTTTAGCGCCCAGGCTGTGCAAGTCTGGGGCCGCAGCCAGATTCACTGTCCTAACAAAGTATCTGCTTCCTGCACGGATTCTTTTGTTTTCATAAATGTTAAAGATAATGAAATTAATTTTAACATCGGTTTGTAAACAGACGCCCAACCATTCTCCTTCAGGATTATCCTGGTTGGTCTACCGCCATGTTTGACTGGAGGTATGATGTTAGCTTTTTTTTTTTAAATGCTGTTGTCCTGTCAGTTCACAGACTATTTCCCCAAAGGTCTTAGAGATCATTAAGACATTGAGATTTAGTTATTTTTTGTTTCTTTTTGGTCACTCTAATCCAGAGGTGTCGAACTCAGTTTGATTTTGGGCCAAATCAGGATCATGGACGCTCTTAAAGGGCCGGTTCTGCTAGAACGTGTTGCTGAAACCTGTAAACTAACTGTTAAAATATCCATACGTTCTCAAAGTTAACTAATATTGAACGTCTTTTCAGTCCCTCCAAGATTTCACAATTGTTTTGGGGATTTTTTGCAATTAGTGCAGGGATTTGTTGATTTTGTGTGAATTGTCACAATAAAGCGGAGGGACCGATTGGTGTAATTCGGCAGTAAACGGATAAAAACTGCTTTGATGTAATTGATAAAATAATATTTAATAACACTGTTATGTGACAGCTCTATTTATGTGTCACTTTAGAGTCTAGAGGGCCACATGAAGAGCCACGGCGGGCCAGATTGGCCCCCGGGCCTCGAGTTTGACACGTGCTCTAATGGATGCCAATCCTCTTCCTCATTCTGACCTCAGCTCAAGCAAATGAGCTTTCCAAGCTGTTCTTGTGTCTTTTGTGACTTCCTAGGTGAGTGGCTGATGTGCTCTTTTATTCATTTTCGTAGTTCTGTTCACCTTGTCTCCATCTTAGGATAATGGCTCCCACTGAAGACCCCAAGGCCTTAGAAAGTGCTTCTCAGACTGACAGACGTCAATACCGTTGTTTGGTGCGAGATGTGTTGCTTGTTGAGGTATTTTAGCCTGATTCATGTTGAAACACAGGTTCTGTTTGAATCATTTCATGTAGTGAAAGAATTGAACATGTTGCTTTTGTTTTTTTTTTGTTTTTTTGCAACACCTGTTCTATGTCCACATACACATTATACATCTCTGTAAAGCTAAAATCTTGAGATTTCAATAATGTGTGCCCGTAAAGGACACAGTCATATTTGTAGACACGGTAAGTGCTTTCGTCAAACAACTCAGAAATACTAAAAAAATGTCCAACTCACCATCCGAAGCCTCTCATTGACAGAACAGATCCATCTCAAACCAAAAAAAGTTCAATTAATCCACTTCAAGAAAAAAAAAAAGTTAGTCCTCAGCAGGTTTTATCCCCATAATCCAATGTAATCATGCAAACTTTCATTTTCTTTCATTTTTAAGTGTTTTGTGTGAAATTTAAGAGCTTCTGACAATGTGACATTTTGTTTTTGTTTGACTCAGGACCAGATTAGTTTCCTTTACAAATGAAATGATCATTTAAGAACTGCTTTCTTTATTTGTATTTGTCAGGGAAAAGACTTTAATTTGACGATCTGAAACACTGAGGCGTGACAAAAAGAAAAAGAAAAAGTCTAAACCAGTAACTGACGCTGTATAAATAGCCTATAGCCATCGCAGCAATCATAGTGATTCACAAGTAGAGGAATGCAAAAGGCCAAAGGAGGTGAGACAGGCTTTCATAGCTCTGTCATTTACTCAAAAACTCCCCTCGAATCAAAGTATCCTCCCCCTGGCTTTTCTCTCCTCCACCAAGATGGTAATGTTCACCTTAAAACATCTTTACTGTACCGTGGCTGCATAACGCCGCGCTCTGCGCCGCTGTATGGCCGCCAAGTTCCCATCAAGCGCCTGATTTATGGTGCCTGATGCATTCCTTGGCCCTGCCGAGGAGGCAGTTTAGCTGAAATATGAGAGCAGATGCAGAGAACACACTCAAAGTGAATTTGACTTTGGGCCCCGGCCTGTAAAACTGCAAAGCCGATGCAGAACTTGAAGGTTTTGTTTGTGCAGAAACACGCCGCAGAAAGTATTTCGGCTATGTGACGTGTTTGGTGATAGCAAAAAGAGTCTTTTTTTTTCACTAGATGTGGAGTTCAGCTTTCACCCTGTAAAATTACACCAGCATTAAAAAGTACACCTCCTTCCTTTTTCCTGTCATTTACATGCACTAAATTGCATACAGGTGGGTATAGGATAAGAGCCCGACACCTTTTCCGTCAGATTTTCACCAAATAGCTCTCTTGCTTGTACCGCAAAGGCCTGTAATCAATCATTACAACTTCACAAAGCACTTTGTCTTCATTTGGGCCTTAAAGCAAAATTGCTGATAAACTAGAAGCAGATAAACAGAACCAGGCATTAGTGTGCGAGGGAAAAAGTCGCCTTATGAGGCGGTTTTCTGCAAGCCTGTGCTGCTTTGTCTGCTCCCGAGTTACAACAGCGTGATTACATGCTTTATTAAGTGCTGAAGTGCTCTCTCTGAGTAAAAGCAGATGTCACCACAAGGTCTGTCACTGAGTCTGGATCTGGGTGCCTGTGGTCAGTGTCTCGGCCCGCTTTGCGACTCGCTGCGGTTTCCCTGCAGCTTCAGCGCACAGAATCGTCACCGAGCGAAGTGGCTGAAAGAAGTTCAGACCGGCAAAAGTCGCTGTATGTTTCAATTTCCTGAGACAAACGCGGCGCGACTGTGCAGAATGAGATACGTTCAACGGAGGGAACAGACTCAAGTCCTTTAATGTCTGGTGAAAAACTAGAGAAAACATCATGACGGCTTTTATTGTAACGATCACCACAAGGCTGCTGATCATTATCAAGGTGCCACAAACATTCAGACCGCTACAAGCATCATCAACCCACCTTTCCACAATTTTACACCATTATCACAAACTTCAGTGAGTTTAAACGAGGTTTTAGAGTCAGAAGTCCACATCTAAACTCATTTGAGAATTTGTGGCAAGATTCACAAACTGATGATCGGAGATTTTCTCCATCCGGTATCACCGATTCTGAGCTATTTTGTAATGAAGAATGGGCAAAAACGTTGGTCTCTTGATGTTTCTACACTTGTTGAAACATACAAAAAGGTGATTTGACAAAGCTTTGATTCAGGGAACACAACATATAATTTCCCCCTCATATTCTTCTGTATTTCTTCTTCTTAAGGTCAGTGAAAGCCTGCACATTTTTTGGAGAACAAATCTTAATGACTTTCATTTCTTTTTCATAGTTACCCACTACTTTACATTACAGTATTTGCCAACCCTGGTCCTCAAAGCACGCTGCCCTGAATGTTCTTCTTCTTGTGGCTGGCAAAACACTAAATGGTGCATTACTGACACCAACTGGTAAGAAATGTTTATACTGTTTTACAGTAACACTTCATCTACTTCAAAATAAATTAATTAATTTATTAATAAATAATAAATTAGTATTAATTAATTTTGATCTACTTCAAAATAAATTAATACCTGCTTCAATTTTAACCAACAGATCTAAAGTGGTTTTGTTTTGTTTAGAATATTATTAAGTTTTATTTGATGGTTTCAGCATCAATAAATTAAACAATTTTAACATTTAAAGGAATTGAAATGTTTATTTTTGTAAAACTTTAAAAAAAAAAAAAAAAGCTTCATAGTTTGATTGTTGTGTTGCCATGGTTACAGTCTGGCGCCATGAGTTTAACCTTTGTGTCTGATCACGGGTTTCCCCAAAAACACATCTCAGCAAATATTAACCAATTATCTCTGATTACTTTAGGCTCCGCCCCCTCTGTCAGATGGGGGTGGAGCCTAACTCTGTTCTCATCAGCAAATGTAGCTTTATGTATCTTTTATTTCCTTCTTCTTCCCATTGGTTCTGCCAATGCAGAAAACTTGGTCGTTTGCTGCTTTAGCAAACCGGATTCAGATGATTAGGAACAACCTGTTAATCAGCCATTGATTGAAGTCATGTGTGCTGAAGCAGGCGGGCGTCTAAAACACAAAGGGCAGTGTGCCTTGAGGACCGGGGTTGAAAAACTGGTCTAAATTCAATTAGACATCATACTCTGCAACTAATTTGTGTAATGTGACAAAAATCTGAGAAGTTCTAACAGATCGCCGCACCCTGCAGATGGAGATCAAACATGTCTGCTGCCATGTTTAGCTTAATTAAACATGTAAATAATCTGCTTAAGGTAAGCCACTAAAGCTTGTGCTCTCTTTTCTAAAAGTGCATTTTCATTCTATTTATAAACAAGTGAGGGAGGGTAATAACCGACATGCTGCAGGTGTGACGGATAGAAACCAGGTGTGTGTGAGTGAAAGGCAAAAAGCCGAGTTAAAATGATTCACTCATTCACTGGACAGTTCACTACAGTAATACCTGCCTCATTCATAAATAGCATAGAACAAGGAAGATAGAAAATGTAAATATTTTGGTTTTCACCAAATTTAAGAGTCTCCTAATTGTGGAGGGAAATTATTTGAAAAGTTCCTAAATAAACAAAAATGTAATTTTATTCTAAAAAGCAATCACTGCGAAGTTTAAGTCACACATTGCTCACCAACATGACGTAAATAACTTTCAGGCAAACTTAATTCAGTTTTGGACATTTGAGTAAAATAATAATTCCCCAAAGTGAAATTATACAAATGCTGTAGACAAAAGTATTTGGTCCCTTAAAGTTTGTTTTTTTGTTTTCTTGTCAAACTTAAATGTTTCTGATCATCAAGCAGTTTTCAGAAATGAGTTAACTTTAATTTAGGTTTGGAAAAACCTCTCCAAACCAACCTGGAACTATCTCGAAACAACAATCACAGTATTTTATTTTAATATCACTATTTTATACAGATCTGTTGCTGCCAAAACTGTAGACTCAACAAATAATTTAAATGGAACCAGTCTGACTGCATGAAGTAGGTGAGAAGATTGGAAATAGTCAATTTAAAAAAATTAAAAAACAAATCAATACTTCAATTATCTATGATTAAACATTTTCTATGCTAAAAATAATTACTGTGGGGAATAAAAATCTATTCACGGGGGGAAAATATAGTTTAAAAAATTATTTTTTTATTTTTTTCAAGAAAAAGATCAAATTTAACAGGAACCTGTTTAGGCATTTCGGGGAAACTTTCACCTCAGTTGCTGTAATATTAGCACTTCTTTGTTTATTTTGTTTTTGTTTGCAATGAAAGCCACTTAATTTATTGAAAAAAGTTAGATATCTGCTAAAATTTCTGGAAACACTTGAGACCTAATGCTTTTCTGTCCAAAATTTGAGAATCTTAAGGTCCATAGCAGATAACTGTAGACATAAAGATCATTGACGGAGACCAACCGGTCTTGGAAAATGCTGCCTCGATCTCCATCTTGGTCTTTGAAGATCCAATCTTTATGACTCACTCACTGTTGCTTCTTATATTTGTCATGCAACCATTGTGAAACGAAAGCTGGTGAGTCCAGTTTAGAGATCGCGTACCCATGTGAGGCTGCATTTGACAACTTAAACTGTTCAGGTTTGTGCTAAAGTAAAGTTGTTCACCAGTTGCTCTGCGAGAAATGGTCAGACAGCTGATCAGGTTTCCGTAACCTTTAAGCTTTGATGACCACACACACTAAATCCTGACGCTAAAGCACAGTAGCGAGGGAAAAAAATGGTTTCAAGGGAAGGAATCAACATTTATTTTAAAAAAAACCCTCTCTGCCATATGCGCTGCTTGTGGGAGAAAACAATGTATTGCATTTACGTCTCATTATATCAATTAATCGTTGCACATCTGTAAGCGTGTATCCTCATTTTGGGGTCTGTTATGTATGTTTGTGTTACAATGGTGCGTTGGTTCTTTGGCACCTGCGCCGCATTACAAAGCTAAAGGCTTGGATAATATGCTGCAGGTGCAGTCCTGGCAAACGGGGAGATGGCAGAGTGCGAGTGTTTGTTTGGAGGGAGGAGGAGAAAGAGGAGGAGGAGGAGGAGGAGGAGGAGGAGGTCACCTGCTGTTGATGGTTGGCACTCAACATTAGAGCAAACGGATGACGTCAACCTAGACCCTCTACCTCCTGCGGACTGCGTGTTCGGAGGACCTTTCATCTCCGGAAACAACACCTCTTCCACAAAGCTGGCCTCACAGAGCCCGACGCAGGAACCGAGGGCTCTTTCTGTCCATCCTGCCTCCCCATCTGCAGCGCTGTCAATAATTATTGAAGGTAATTACGACGCCGATTTGGAGCGTTCTTTTATGGCTGCGTTGGCAGATCTGCAAAGTAAAGATGGGCTGATGGAGGCAGTCACAGGAGAAGCATCTCGGAATGACATCCAATAAGGAGTCGTTCTGGTTTGCAGAAATCTAATTATGGGATGGCTGATCTATAGTCACTGGCACAGCGATGTTATTCCGCCCTGGCACACCGTGTACAGTTGCAGTCGAACCCAGTGATATGGTCATAAATCGCTTGTAGATATTTGCACAGATTGACTTTTTCCTTTAGGGATTGCCATCATCGTGGCTAAGAATAACATAAAACCACCAGCTACAGAAGACACTTTTAAGCTACCTAGCTCTAATGCCCCTAAATAAAATCCACTGCAAACAGTTTCCTTCAGAAGTAGGCCAATTAGTAAACTGTCTCATCTTGAATAATTTAATCTTAAGATTGCAGAAACGCAGGTGTTCTGAAAACATTGGACAGCGTCATGAAGATTCAGTGAAAAAAGATGCGACTGAATGTAAAGTTTTATTCTTTTGCAGATAAACTGTCTGGATCTGTCTTCAAGGGACGGTATTCTTATGTTTCTATGCAAGTTGAAACATTTTTGTGCAAAGTGGTGCCCTCTTTGTGTTGAACAGCGGCTACTGCAGTCAGATTTTCCCATTGGTTACAACAGCATAGCTCGGTTGATGTTTACGTCACATCCTGGTATAAAACCATCTCACTCAGACACATGGTGAGTGAGTCAGAAGTTGGAATAGTGAGCATCGATCGATGGCGTTTCTAAGCTTTGCACATGTGTGACTCATTTGCAATGTGGACACGGAGTAGACTGGATCCGTCTGCAGTGCTCAGGCAGCAGGAGGGGCTCACAGCAGCTGCATGCTCGCTCAGTCAGGACAGTTACTACAGAGAGATTGCTGCTGCTTAACTTGTTACCAGAAAAGTCTCCAACAGCACAGAAAAACAGTTGATAGATTTGTCACTAATTACTTTTTTCTTTTTCAAAAAGACACTAAAGGGTCTGAAAAGTTGCTGAATATAGCAACAGTCATTAAGTTGGTGACAGTAGGTCTCCTCTTCCTGGCCCCGCCCATCAGTGGCTCTTGGCCCCGCCCCTCGGTGGTTCTTGGCCCCGCCCACTTTGGGATTTTTTTTAAAAATCGTCAGTTGCGCTACAAGGGGGTTAGCTGCACTTTAAAGCAAAATCGGATTATGAAACAATATCCTAGAGTTTGAACATCTTAAGAGGTCGGTTCAGTCCATCATCTGACAATAAGATTACTATTATTATTATTACTATCATTACTATTCCAAGATATGAAAGTCTACCTAAATTCGTAGATTAGGTAAGGAGTTTGCTTTGACAAAATGCCTTGTTGAGGTCAGAGGTTAGAGCAGAACGGCAGACTGGTTTGAGATAATGCCTGAAGACTACAGTGGTTGCCATTCCTGTCAGCTAAGAGGTTTGAACGTATGCCAATCGGATCGGAGACCGCTTCAAAAGCAGGAAGCTGACTTTGTTGCAGAGAATTCTGGATAAATGCAACCAAAACAAACACGCGAGTCTACCACTAGCAGGAGTAACGACTTGATGTCTTTTGCTGAAGACAAAAGAAAAATCCTACATCCACAAAAATCTGGTGCCACTTCATTTTTGTTTACATTTTGTGAAGAAGGAAGTTGCGCTCAGTGTCTTCTTCTAGGGTTTTCCTGTCGTTTCCTTCAATGGTTCTTGGTGCAGCGCCTCCACAGGCGAGGAGGGGAATAGGTTTTTCAAATGTTGCATTTTTGGTCCCCAATCTGAACTGAGCCTATGAGCTATAAAAACATCCTAAAGCTGTTCTGTTGGGGAAAGGAGTCCAACCCGGTTCTTTCAGGGTGTCTGTTATACAGCAGGACAGTGTGGCCTTACGTCATTATGAATAGCAGAGTCAGAGGACCTTAAACTGTTGAATTGCACACTCAGCAAAGATGAACACTTAGCGTACTATACCCTTCAGCATCAGAGCTGCTGAATTATAAAGGAGGTGTAATTGAACATGCATCTCTCCTCGGTGGGTCATAGCCTGGTGTAGATTTGCATAAATGCTGTAAAGGCAATGAAGCCGATCGGTAAAGTGAATAACCGTGATTACTTTAGGAAAGCATCTTGATTTTAACAGATTTGCAGAAACGTTTTCCTCCTTTTCCCTGCTAATGACTGAATAGCATTTAAATTATAAGTCTTGAGCGTCTCACCTGCTTGACGTTTTCTCTACTTTCTGCTCTGTTACGGTTTCTGTTAACGACTTCCAGATTACAGCTCGGCTGAAGCGCTCTGGAGGAGAGAGAGGGAGAGAGAGTCTGAAACTGTGACTTAGTCAGATGCTTTTGTACCGTACGTTTGAGGCGAATTTGACGACCGTTTGTGGTTTTTAACACGTTTTCCTTCAATCCTCGTACTCTAGCTCCAAAGTGCACTTGCTCTGCAGCCGTCTGTGTTGTACCATCATCCCACCTCAAACATGTTGTCTGGTAATGAAATGCAACAAAGTGACAAATTTGAAATCCTTGATTTAGAGGAAAGATAGTGTAGGAAGCGCTCAGCATATGGCGCTGCGTCGTCAAACTTGGCAAGAGGCTTAATAATGAAGATTTGCTCTAAATTAAACAAAATCCCTGAAGAAAACAAAAGGAGAGCCGTTGGAAGTACCGGAAGGGGTAACCTTCACTTTTAGGTGCGCAAGGGAGCTAGCAAAACAAGAAAAGGAGACCTTTTTATGTTTAATGCATTTTCTAAGGTTTGTAGCTGCATTTAGAGAACAACCAAACGTACATTGAGCTCTTGGATTGAACGCCTTTCCATATGGCATATGGATCTGGGAACAGATCGAAGGATGAAATGAGGGGGGGGGGAGGAGTCCCATGTGTCTTTTTCTCTTCATTAGATCCCAGAAAAACAAGAAGCGCCGCAGCAGCTTGATTGAAATTAGAGTTGTTAAAGATGTCAAAACGGGTGCGGCTCACTTGGAGGAGCCCCTGACAACATGAACGCGGATGTTCGCAGATCGTTACAGGGCCGCGACAACGCTCTGAAAAACCTGCTTAATTATGTGTAGATTGAAATATTAAGATGTATACATAGACTGCTGCTTGAATTATTTATATTTTGCGTCCAACTGTAAAAGACTTTCTTGTAATTTTTGAAAATGCTGTCTGTTTTTGGATATTCACTGCTTTTTCCTTAATTTTCAGTCCATTATCTGACCTTATTAGATGAACTTTTATGAATCCACTTGAATTCAAGGGATAAACCAGAATCTTGTTTAGCAAAAAGCCAATTTAGAAACTAGATCTTTAGGCTGTTTGCATCTGTTAGAAAGACTCAACTTGTTCCTTTTTTTATTTTTTAACTAATCAAATGAACACCACTTCACAAAGAGGAAAAAAATAGTAATAGATCATGTTCTCTGCTGTCCGGCTTTTATTTTGCTCCCGTATATTTCTTGTTTACTGGCGAAAAGAGAGAACACGAGGAGAGGAAACGGAACAGCTGCATAAACGCTCTTCGCCCATTTCAAAATAAGAGCGTGAAGATAAACTTTCAACTACTTGAAGAGTTAACAGTGGATAACTAAAACTTGAACACAGATATTAAACTTAAATGTCAATTAAAATGGCGCTTTAGAATTTATCTGGAAAAATTAAATCGGGGGAAGCAAAGGGCGCTAAACATTTCCAAAGTTAGGTAAAATGCTGAACAAAACAATTAGCTCCGCTATTAGCTGATTAGCAAATTAGTGAAAGTGTGTCCACCACTGCTAGCCTTTAATTAATGTTAGAAATAATTATATTTACCTGTTGGAAAGGGTCTTTTACTATTGAAGGACAGTCCTGACACTTTTCTGCTCAGCCATTTGGGGTTGAAGAAGCTAATATCTATCGTCTTCCTTTCTTTAGCCAATCACTGCTAAAGAAAATAAATGGTGGTTTTGGATCGGATGCTTTGTCAAGTAGCATTATACCTTGATTTTTCAGCTTCCCAAACTGCAATTTCTTTTATAATTTTTCAGATTAAAAGGCACATTTTCCGCAAATAATTTGTGTATTCACTCATTTATTATTATTTTTTTCGTTCCACAGAACAAATCTGCAAAGACTGAACCGTGAGCATGAGGTGAACATCATGTACCATTAGCGCACAAATGTACATAAAAACATACATGCTATTACTAGTGAGAACTCTTTGAAAGGGAGTCCTCGTTTACCTTTAAACACGTTGTATATGTGCACACATACTCCCCAAACAGTTGGTTTAAAGACTGTTGTGGCACTGTGCTGTAAATCTGTACAATTCATAAAAACCAGAGGAGATGTAGAGAAGCTTTTGGGAGCTAATTTAGTTGATTCTTCTTTCTCAGCCGAACTGTCATGTCACAGTAACGCATACAGTTCAATGTAATCTCCCCGAGTGTCGTCTCTAAACTGATCTCGTTAGCAAACACAGTCGCCTCTTTATGCGTGAAACAGACACGAAGCAGCATTAGCATTCATGATGTTTGCAGGAGCAGTTTGGGGTTGAAACATTCCTCTGCGGTGTGCATGGCTGAAGCCTCAAAACGTCACGATTCAGTGTACTTCTAAACCAACCACTTAGGTTCAATCCATTAATGCCACAGCTCTATTCCAACCACAGAGCCCCCTCTCTCCTCCTGTTGGCCTAAACAAAGTACCTTTTGTACTCGTGTCCTCATTCTTCCCACTACTTGCCTTCAAGACTTCCTACAACTTAAACTAATTTCTCAAAGTAATCCTATAAACATTTTTTTTTTAAATTAATCAGACATCATGACCTGCTGACTTGACTCCACTTATCTGAGTCGTAAATTTGTGCGTGACCTCATTATCCAGATGGACTCTTTCCACCATAGATATCTGAAGTTGCAGTTATTTTAAGCATAAGACTCGGCGTCGGTACATGAGAAGAATACGATTTTTAAAAGTAAATAGAGTTGTCTGCATTTTGCCACATTGCAACCACAAGTTTTAATGAATTTATTGGGGATTTCCCAAGTTGTAAATATATGAAGTAAAGGAAAATTATATCATTTAATGTTTTGCACAAATAAGCAGTTGTGGGCACACTTCTAATAATGTGCTAGTGGCAAAACAAATCTTTCATTTAAGGCTTTAGCATTTTTGCTAACTTTGATAACGTTTAGCGCACTTAGCTTAGCCCAAATAAAAAAAATTTAACTGCTACCTTACTCGGCTGTTTTGTAAGCTTTCAATTGAATAACGTTTGAAATCTGAAGTTTTAGTTGGATTGTTAAAAATTCATGTAGAAGTAATTGTAAAACCTTAGTTTCTTTGTCCAGGTAAAATTCCGTTACCGTGGAAACGGAAGGCCAAAACACAAGGAAAACATTCGCGTTTTGCTGTGGCGTCATCGTGTAAACTGAGCTTAAATCGATTAGAAAGGTTGTAGAACCTGACAAAGTTGTCCTGGGTTCGATTCCTGGTCTCCGGCCTTTTGCTGCATTTCTTCTCCCCCTCTACTTCCTGTCCATTTACTGTACAATAAAGGCTAAAAGAGCCTAAAAATATATTTAAAAAAATAAAGCTAGTTGTGCCTGTCTTACCTGCTTCTGCTGTAATCAGTACATAACCCTAGTGGTGATGAAGAAAACAACAAAAAATGCAGCCAAACCTTGTAGAGACACAACCCAAATAGAGCTGAATAGAAAAGCATGCCACACTTTTAAGATTTTCATTTAATCACAATTTTACATTACATTGAGTTGATTTATTGCACTGAATCCCAGCAAAACACACATGAGTCTGTGGCCTTATTGAGAAAAAATAAGTCAAAACTTTGGGGATATGGATAATTATGGAAGGCGTGGTTCGCTGGGTGTTTCTGTCACCATGTGGGCATCTTTATCCACAAGTCTCTCTCTGATTTAGGCCGATTTGACAGCCCTCAGAGCCCCAACAGGAAATTCCAGCATCCTAACCCCATCCAGGTCTGACAGCTAAACCCCCCTGCCACCTTTTTTTTTTTCTCTCTCTCCACTGAAAAGCACATTAGCGATATTTCTTATCATACCGACAGCATCAATTTGCGCACAGCCTCCCCTTTGACACATTTGCCTTTGCCCCCATGAGAGGAGTGGCCATAAATTCACCGCAAGTGTCGACACCAGTGAAATACGCTGTTGCCTCAATTAGCTGCTCAGATCTTGTGTCAGAGCCATGGAGGACAAGAGAGAGAGAGAGAGAGAGAGAGAGAGACAGGAGTGGTAGGGGGGAAACGATACGCTGCAGCTGAGCTGAAGTCATTTACCTGTGGGGCCTGGTACTGTCTCACCATATCAAGGGCCTTTACACAAACACGCCTCTGGCTCTTTTAAGCAAAATCCCAACCAAAACGCAGGCCTGGGGCCGGGGAATGAACCTCTCTCACTCGGGTCAAAGCCGACATGGAGCAAAGGAGGGCGGGGGGGGAAGTTACAGCTGATGCGGCGTTAGATATTCTCCAAAAAAGCTCGACGGGGAGGAAAAGAAGAGGTTAAGGAGCATTCTGGTGCTGTATCTGCGCTCAGGGGCGTCCTGCGGCCCGGAGGAAGCGGCGTGGGCAGAAAGGGGGCAAGCGTTTCTCCCTGCTACCCCCTAGCCAGCCTCCTCCAACTGCCATCTGATGTGAGGTAACATGTGAGGGCGAGCTTCCATCTGTCCACAGTGTACGGCAGCAGAAGGTGCAGCTAATGAGGCTTGATTTGCTGCTGCACCTGCCTCCAATCTGGGGCGGGGGGGTTGGTGGTGGTGGTAGCTGAGAGAACGAGATTCTGTGTTTTAGTGTGTGTGTGTGTGTGTGTGTGTGTGTGTGTGAGAGCAGGGGATGCTCCATCCCCTTCCCCCCCCCACCCATCTCCCCTTCAAGGTGTAATCATTGGTTAGCGTGTATGGGAGCGCCTGCAGGTTGATGGATCCTGGGAATTCATTAGGAAGAAGGTGAGGCCTTTGGGTTGGAAGGACCTTTTGACCCATCTGCAAACGCGTTAGAAAGCCGGGGACGACTCAAAGGGAGAGGCTCGTCTGTTTTAGACGCCTTTTGTTAAAACCCGACGTTTCAGTGGTTGTGTTGTAGGTTTAGTTGACTCTTCATGAGCCAAAAGTGACGCTTTTCACCAAAAATATATACATGTTGGCAGAGTTTCCATGTTTTTTTTTCTTCCCCGTCCCAGATGTTGTCAGGAAGAAGTGGTGCTCGCATGTTAAATCAGGCATATTTATCCCCCTTCGCTGTTCCCTGTCACAGATACCATTTGACACAAGAGCTCTTCAGAGGCCAGTTATTCCAGGCCATTGAATGCAAAAGCTTCCTCCATCCAGGTTTGTTTTTTATTTTTTTCTTCTCTTTTTCAATCAGTTCCTCGCCTTTTCCTGAATCTACAGGAGGAAAAATCTCAGATTAGCTCTCCAATAAAACCTTCGTGTTTTGGATCGTAATCAGTCAGTCAACCAGAGGAAAAGCGCTTACGCAGCATGATGCTGCAAAAAAAAAAATTAATTATTCCACTAGTCTATCATGCAAAAGTCAAGTTAGCCAAGTTGCTAATTGTCCTCAGCTTTCTTTTGTAGAAAGCAAGTTTAAAACATTAATTGGTTGTAAATATGATTGCAAACACTGAGAAAATTGACGTTATTTAGCCTACATATAACAAATTGACTGGCAGCGTCTTATGTTCTTCATCGCTGCTGCTATAATAACGAAATATGAACTGCAATAAAACAAAAAGCTCGCTGCTCAAAGTCACTTCTCCTATGTGGGATCCTTTTATTCTCCGACTGCCTGCTATGGAAAGATTTGTTGTTTTTAATTAAAATTATTCATCACAGGGTCAGCGCTGTATAAATATACAGAAATTAATTGAAATTGAATTTAGGGGCCAGATCATGCAAAATGTGATCCTTTCTGTAAACTATCAAAGTATTTGATTCTGTTTCTACAAGATAATTATACTCCATTAAGGCTTTAACAGAAGAAATGATTGTCAAAACTTGGAGATTGTTTAATAGAATCTAATTTATTGGATGCTTTCAGATGGATGTCTTTTTTTTTATTTTATAGTGAGCATGTAAAAATGTATAAATCTCAACAGGTTTCTGAGAAAAGTAGTACAATCTGTCTATCTATCTGTTATTATACTTTCTTGAACATATTAAAATAGGTTTATTGGCTACACAAAACATGTTCATTATGTTTTCTTGCACAAAATTATTCTTGGATGGTGAGATTTTAGTCTGGCCGGTTCTGCGAGCAGATGTATATTTATGCAACTGTACATATTTGAAAAGCAGAAGTGGAGCCTCCTGCACAACCAACAACCCCCCCATCAATGCACTCCTTGGATTTCCATAGTTGAGACCGATGTCGGCGTTCCCAAATGCCGCCATTTTGTTTGCTGGACTTTGAATTCAGGTCAACACTAACATAGTATAAAGATCTAAGATTTTTTTTTTTCATAACAAGAGCAATACGACAGTATTATCAGAATAAAGTCTTAATTTTACCAGAATGAAATAGTTATATTAGGAAGAAGTAGTAATCTTGAGCTATGACAATATAAAATAAAATTAATTATCCAAACCTTTTCATTAAAATGACTTTTTTTTCTAGTAAAATTGCGTCTATATTATAACTGTTGTAATTAAACTAAATCTTGTAGCCAGTCTGCTTTCATCAAATCCATTTAACTGCAACTTGCTGAAGGAAAGCCTCCCCACAGCGTAATACTGCCACCACCGTGTTTCACCACCGGACTGCTGTGTTCATGGTGGTAATTTTCTTCCTCTTGTGCCGTTTTGAATGTCGACTAAATATTGTGATTTTCGGTCTTTTGTGAACTTCGTAAACACTTATTCCTCAGATTTTCCCACCTGAGCTGCGGATCTAGTGGCTCCTCCAAAGTTACCATGAGGCGAGTGGCTGATTCTCGGATTAATGCTCTCCTTCCATGCTGTGTGAATGACAGAAAAACTGACCAGACTTGGTGTTTTAAAACAATGCACAACAAAATTCAGATTTCTTTTATTGGTTCTCAAGGATTTAAAAAAAAAAATAGTGTTGATGTGTATTTTGCTGCTAAGCACCATCTTGTGTTTATGTAGCACAACGATCTGCAACCTGTGACTCCGGTTCTACAAGTTGCTTTTTTGGGACTTTCTAAAATGTCTCCTAGTAACTTTAGCTAAAGATAATAAAGACCCAACTCATGGTTTTCCAGAATTACACTAAAAGTGACAGTGACATCTGTTTAGATATATTTTTTCTTGGACACTACAATGCAAATATTAATATTCTGAAGAAAAAATAAATTATCCATGAGGTTTTTGGAAAGTTTTTTATTATTTTAAAACCTACAATTAGAAACAAAATGGTGATTCTTTAAAAGTAACACATTTCCTGTAGTAGATATTTATCAAAAGTTGTAAATTCTGTTTTTTCCAAAGGTGAGGTGACATTTCAAAATGAGTTTTATTTAGCAGAGCAAAAAAAAAAGAAAAAAAAAAGGCACTTGATGTCAAATATAAAACCCTGGTAAAGTGAGGTTTGTGGCTTTGATGCGACAAAATGAAGAAAAGAGAAGTTTTGTCACAGATGAGGAAAATGTTTCCAATAGGCCGTTTTGTGCACATTTCCAGGAATGCATGCAAAGCGTGTGACCTGGCGGGGACAATATATAAAAAAATAAGCTTTATTAATTGCCATCTAATGTCAGCCCATCTCCTCTTCAGAAGCTTAGAAATGCTGCGATGAATCAGAGCTTAGTCACCAAAAGGAATCAGAAGCTGACGGAGAGGAGCATAAATCTGAGCCCGGTGCTGAAATTACGAGCCAGCTCCATGGGAAAAGAGTTTATGCTGCAAATCTGAGAGCGCTGATCATCCCATCGGGCTCATTTGTTTACTTTCAAATTCCCTCTTTTGTGGGTTTGGAATTAGAGCTGTGTTTGTGCTTGCTTTGGCCCGAAGATGGAGGGGCGGAGGGCGAGGGGGGGGAAAATCACTCGAGATGTGATTAAGAAAATTTATACTGCCCTCTTCTGGCAGGAGCGATGATCACCTCTCCGAGTAAATGTAAAACTATTACTGCATTCATCAATGGAGTGCAGTTGAGAATCACTAATGTGCAGCTAAACATGATATAAATCTTCATTTGAGCTTTTTCACAGTAGAGAGAGAGAGGGAGAGGGAGATGTTTCACTATGATCGCATGTCCAGGGGATCAATTTCATATGAGGGAGAAAAACAGGAGAAACAAACTAACTCTAAATCCAGAATTAAAACTAAACAATTGTTTTTTAAAGAGGAGTTTCCTGCTCCGAGCAGGTAATTGTCCGGAGCTTCAATGTCCGATGCGGATCGTTCATTAAAGCCCCGCATAGATCCCATATGTCTGGCCTCTTGTGTGTGATGGTGCTCCAGCCTTTGCGGCTGACGTGAGTCGGATCTTCAGGCAGGTGGCTGGGAGACGGAGGCAGATGGGCCGAGTGTACGCCACCGCCGAAATCTGTGAAGTTCTCTCTTCAGTTTCAAGCTGCACCGATGGGCCCTTGAATTATTACCGGGGCCCCCCTATTCATAATTAGCCCGGGCCTGGTGGGGACCAAAGCCCCACTAATGATGCCTTTGTTGCCGCTGATCTGTGCTGCACAATCAACAAGAGGGAGGGGGGATGCATGACTGAGAGGAGCGGTCCCACATTGAGCGATAACGTGCCTTTAGGGCAGCCTCTCTAAAACAATCACGCATGGTTTCAGCTCTCCCCTCGTTAAAGATGAGTGTTCACATGGGGCGTGAGACTTGGTGTGTGTGTGTGTGTGTGTGTGTGTGAGAAAGAAAAGCTTGTAAGTCTGTAGATATGCCAGTTCCCACAGGCATTATTGGATATCTGGTTTCATAGGCCTGTGGTCTCTGTTTGTTAAAGATGCCTTTAAAAAAAAAAAAAAAAAGCCATTTCAATGACTTAATCAAACTTTCTTTTTCCATCAGAAAGTATTTAAATCACTCCTGAATTTGCATAGGTCTTATTTTTCAAACCCCAAACGGATCCTGAGTTTTACTTTTGATTTACTGACCGTAAAGTGAAAGCAGATCTGGTGTCGGGTTGTGCTTATATTTCTTCACAGTACACAATGTCTCAGCTGGTGACAGCGTGTGCTTGGATGAAAAGGAACTGTTTTAACTTGAAACCAGAGCTCAGGTATGCGCCGACGAAGGCTGAAACATGAGCGGACAAACGGAACAAGAGACTCGTCCTACTCAGAAACGGTTAAATGTATCTGAGTGAGCTGTGTTCAAATGTGTAAATTAACAAAGTGGAGAAAATGGATTTTTATGTGAATGTTAAAGGCAGAAGGGTAATATGGCGCACCTTCCAGGGTGGCAAGAATGCAGGGGCGCCATAAGTATTACGAAAAAAAATAGTGGTTGTCACTACAAAGTTTTGGCACATAACTTTTACTTTTTACTCTTTAATTGCTCATGGATGATGTAGCGCTTCTACATTAGTTCTGATTTGACTGAATCATGGATTGACGTGTAACCGTGGCAACAAGTTACTGTTTTTACACCTGGGAGCTCATGAGTAGCATCTCAAAAGCTCGGATAACACCTGAACTGTGACCCGAATTCCCAGACGAGATGAAAAGCGTAACCAAAGAGCAGAGAGAGGAGGAGGAATAGACACTGATCATATCTCCAACTCCAGCTTTCCGACTGTACACCCAGACAGAGATTTAAAGAGGAGTGGCAAAAGCAAGTGAGGTGGATTAGCAGTGCTTTACAATCATCCTGGACATGATGCTGTAAAATATCATCTCTGGATGATCTTGAGCTGTTGAGATATTATGACAGTCATGAGACCATCCTTCAGCAACAGCCTTCAGTCAGAGGCTTCCTCAGATTTGCTGCGAGACTGACTGCTACCAGAGCTCCTATTTGCCCACAGCATCAGCGATTCTTTGAAGATACTTGGATGACATGAGTTGAAACATTTATTTATCCTTTGAGATAAATAAATACATTTTGAATGCCATTAAATTTTGCTGCTTTTATAAGTCTGTAACTTTCTCCAGTAATTCCCTGTACATTTATATTTGACTGTTCATCCAAAAACATGGATGCTTCCAGGCAAAAATACTATTTCCGTGACTGGCAGAACACAAGACCCTGACCATGAGGACTGAAACTGTGGCTATAAAACAGGAGGAGTAATGTACCAAGTGGCATGCAGACAGTATAAGATTCAAACTGTTTCATAACCCAAAATATCACAGTACCACTTTATGACAGTCCTTAGGGAAAAAAAAAAACCCTCACCTGACAATTGTTAAAATGATAATTTCAAATTTCCTGTAATTTTCATGAGCAGTCGACAGTAAACTAAAATGAACACAGCTAAACTTAGTTGTAGTTTTCACAACCTAATTGTGCAAAACAAGCAAATGCTAGCTTTCATCTGGTTGGGAAGAGCCTGCATTTGTCTCTGTAACGAACATGCCGCTCAGAGCGAGGACGTTGTTTGAGAGCGTTGCTTTTTCACATTGTGAAATCTTTCCAAATGCATCTTTCTATTTTGAAAAGAAGCAAAAGTTCAGTGGTTTTCTTTCAGTCGGCTGACCTGCAGTGCGCAGCAGCAGGGTGGGTCCGCACTGTGTTACTATTGGCTCCATTCAGCTCCAGCTATCTTTTTTTTTTTTTGCATCTCATTAAAAATATACATTATATTAAAAGGAAAAAAGAACTTTTAGCACTTTTGAAATTACTACTTTGATATGAGAACGTAATGAGTGAAAGGTAATACTAACTAGCAAGTAATATTACTATATAAACTAATATTGCTCATTAATACCCAGCATGATATAAAGGTTTCACCAATAATGATAAACACAGAAAATCCAAAATAAATGCTCTATAATTTCTGGGTTTTTATTTGTTCCCAGAGTCTTAAAGAAGTTTATTTATCTAGTTATATTTCTAACTTGGCTTCAGACCTATTGCTGCCTCTAATGACACCCTCATGCTAGTAGTGATGATTATGGCTAAGAATAACCCTTCACCTTATGTTCACTAAATTTATCGGGTTTCCATTTGCTGTGGGTGACGGTTCTTCACCGTCTTAAACGAGCAAATTACTTCTGAAAGTTATTTCTCAATAAATCAGCTAATGAGCTTTTATTATCAATCCATCAGAGCAAATTGCATTTGCGTTCAATACTACCGTAAGTTACAAAACAATCAAATTAATTAAATAGCAACAGCTTTATCTAAAGAATGCAATTGCCTGCGCATGGTTTTTGATTATTGCTGCACTCCACTGGCTTTGGCGCAACAAGTTCACTTTCAAATGAGCTAATCAATGGATTTTGAATGGAAATATTAAGTATTCAGACATTTGCACTATCACTTAAAGCAGTTTCACAGCGAATTATCTTAAAAGTTAATAATTAGACATTTAAAAACAAAAAAATGTCAGTTTATGGAGGAAATATTTAGTGAAGCTTAAAAACGGTGCTCCCTCCAGCTGACTAGCAGCATTACACGTCTGAGCGCCGCGTTTGCAAACTTCTTAGATGATCTGAGAATTATAACTATCTGGATAAAGGTCGTCAAAGGGTTTTGTTTCAGTCTGTGCTTTTGCACATTTCTGCCTGCAAAGATAAATCACTGATGGTAGATTTGAAACATATTGGCCCTTTTTGTTCTCTTTGTTCCGAAATGTATTTATTTTTATTTATTTTGACAGCAATGGTTTCAGACTCATCTTTTAGCTCTGCGCTGCTTTTTTGTTTTTTTTAATCATTATTTTACCATCAATAAAGCTGCTCACATTTCTGTCAGATTTCAGATGCATCCTCCCCCTCAATGTGGCAGCCTTTCTTTATTTAAAACACACAAAAAGCAACCCACTCCCACAAAAAGTGCTGCAGCGAGGAAAGGTCACTCTTAGGTTTGTAAATACCTCTTTGTTCCTCCAGGCCATGATCGGTTCTTCTGCTATCTAAAGAGAAGTTGGTGAAGGCTGTTTAAGGTCTTCCTTTTGTTTCAGAGAATGTTCTTTTTATGCCATTTCACATTCTGTGTTATAGAATGTTTTCTTGAGATTGTGCACTTGAAAAAAATGGCTACTGAAAAGACTTTTTTTTTTTTTTGGCAGCTCCATCACGTTGGCAGCACAGTGGCATCGGCATCCGTCTCTGGGTTCACGGCGGTGAGGAGGGGCTGGAGGAGGGGATGGATTTACTCTTTTCTGCAGGATCAGCCGAACGAAATGTCAGTGAAACGTTCAATCTCTAATGGATCCCAACGTCTCGCTGCGACGATGGCGAGGCTAAGTGCCCCTTTGTTTGCTTCTGAGGAAACGGATCAAGGATAAGGTGTTTGGTTAGTTGGAGGAGTGCGTGGGAGAGCAAAACGCAGCCGAGGACGAGGACTGTTCTGGGAGGGGTTGGGGGGTGCATCCGAGAGTCCAGAAACTTGGCCCGTTTTCAAATTAAAGTGTATTTATGCATTTATTAGTCCGCACTGGCAGCCTGTGTTGAGCAATTGCTCTCCTCCCCCTGGTTAAGTCAGGCTTTGAAGTCGCACATAGATTTTCGATCGATGAATGCAAAAGTAGAGGATGAATGAAAATGTAATTTTTTTTTCACAGACTGAAGGGATATTTCAATGACTTTTAAAAGAGCAAAGGCAATAAGAAACTGGCTATTTTACATACAGATGAGCGTAGGGTCGTCTTCTGAGCTTCAGCAAGACATCAACCAGAACGCCTTCTTCTATATTTTATTAAAAATGTAGAAACTATTTATATATATATATAAATTTAAATGGTGTTAGTACTCTACCATTATATTATATAAACTAGACAGCCATAGCCCACTGCTAAGCATGCATTTGATTTTGTGTTTTTATAAAATACAACGCCTCCTCACTCAAAAAGCTGATTTCTAATAAACCTAAATACTGGAAGAAAATGTTTTGGCATATAAATTAATGTAGGAATGTTGTATGTAGCACTAGGTGGCTGTTTAACCCCATTTCTAATCTTTATTTGAAGCTAGGTGAGAGGGGTTTTTGTTATTTAGCTGCTAATGTGCGTATAAATAAAATATAGTTTTTTGCTGACTATAATCTATGGTATTATTTTTAATTTGATAGAGATTAAGTCGTTTTACATCTAAAATTGGCAAACTTGCTTACGCCCAAAGTGACTCACTAATTAGCATGTTTACCATTACGTTAGCCTTAGCTTCCATTGTGTGTCTTTTTCAATAAATCCCATTATCAAAAAGATGTATTTTTAAAAATTTAATAGTGGGGCAGGAGTGATGACTTGGATGTAATATTTTGCTAAATTCTTTGTAAAACTGACACAATGTTTGCTTAGCATTGCTAAAAAAAAACACTCTTAATGTTTGCTAACTATTTAGTTTAGACCCCGTTAGTTAGCATTGTTAGCATTTAGGTATCTTTGTCATTTGAGTAGTATGAGTATTGCCCAAAACTGATTCATGCCTTATCTACAAAACCCTGAACAGCTCTCCAACTGTAGGTTTGGCTGGTTAGCAATGCTAGCACAGTCTCTAGCATACTAGCTAACTACAGAGAAGGGGGTCTGTTTTGCTTAGAAACATGCTTGTTAAAGCCCTGTTTGGCTGTTTCTAATTAAAATTGTCCCAGATTTTAGGTATTTAATCATGTGAATGAATACTGGGGATTTGTTTTATTTAGCTTTCAATGCTCTCCACATTATATATTGGAGACTAATTAAAATGTGCTACATTTAGTTAGAAGAACCGGTGTGTTTTGTGAGCATTAAATGATGCTTTTATGTAAGGTAACTTGTGTTTGGGATTTAACATAAGCAACTCTTAACTTTCTGTAAGTTTAGCAGTTCTGCAGTCTCTAAAATAGTCACTGGGAGATTTAGACAACCTAAAACCTTTGTTATTTTTTCATTTTTAGATTTTATTTGGGTCTCGTTACCGCTTCCCTGTCATGTNTGTGTGTGTGTGTGAGAAAGAAAAGCTTGTAAGTCTGTAGATATGCCAGTTCCCACAGGCATTATTGGATATCTGGTTTCATAGGCCTGTGGTCTCTGTTTGTTAAAGATGCCTTTAAAAAAAAAAAAAAAAAAAGCCATTTCAATGACTTAATCAAACTTTCTTTTTCCATCAGAAAGTATTTAAATCACTCCTGAATTTGCATAGGTCTTATTTTTCAAACCCCAAACGGATCCTGAGTTTTACTTTTGATTTACTGACCGTAAAGTGAAAGCAGATCTGGTGTCGGGTTGTGCTTATATTTCTTCACAGTACACAATGTCTCAGCTGGTGACAGCGTGTGCTTGGATGAAAAGGAACTGTTTTAACTTGAAACCAGAGCTCAGGTATGCGCCGACGAAGGCTGAAACATGAGCGGACAAACGGAACAAGAGACTCGTCCTACTCAGAAACGGTTAAATGTATCTGAGTGAGCTGTGTTCAAATGTGTAAATTAACAAAGTGGAGAAAATGGATTTTTATGTGAATGTTAAAGGCAGAAGGGTAATATGGCGCACCTTCCAGGGTGGCAAGAATGCAGGGGCGCCATAAGTATTACGAAAAAAAATAGTGGTTGTCACTACAAAGTTTTGGCACATAACTTTTACTTTTTACTCTTTAATTGCTCATGGATGATGTAGCGCTTCTACATTAGTTCTGATTTGACTGAATCATGGATTGACGTGTAACCGTGGCAACAAGTTACTGTTTTTACACCTGGGAGCTCATGAGTAGCATCTCAAAAGCTCGGATAACACCTGAACTGTGACCCGAATTCCCAGACGAGATGAAAAGCGTAACCAAAGAGCAGAGAGAGGAGGAGGAATAGACACTGATCATATCTCCAACTCCAGCTTTCCGACTGTACACCCAGACAGAGATTTAAAGAGGAGTGGCAAAAGCAAGTGAGGTGGATTAGCAGTGCTTTACAATCATCCTGGACATGATGCTGTAAAATATCATCTCTGGATGATCTTGAGCTGTTGAGATATTATGACAGTCATGAGACCATCCTTCAGCAACAGCCTTCAGTCAGAGGCTTCCTCAGATTTGCTGCGAGACTGACTGCTACCAGAGCTCCTATTTGCCCACAGCATCAGCGATTCTTTGAAGATACTTGGATGACATGAGTTGAAACATTTATTTATCCTTTGAGATAAATAAATACATTTTGAATGCCATTAAATTTTGCTGCTTTTATAAGTCTGTAACTTTCTCCAGTAATTCCCTGTACATTTATATTTGACTGTTCATCCAAAAACATGGATGCTTCCAGGCAAAAATACTATTTCCGTGACTGGCAGAACACAAGACCCTGACCATGAGGACTGAAACTGTGGCTATAAAACAGGAGGAGTAATGTACCAAGTGGCATGCAGACAGTATAAGATTCAAACTGTTTCATAACCCAAAATATCACAGTACCACTTTATGACAGTCCTTAGGGAAAAAAAAAAACCCTCACCTGACAATTGTTAAAATGATAATTTCAAATTTCCTGTAATTTTCATGAGCAGTCGACAGTAAACTAAAATGAACACAGCTAAACTTAGTTGTAGTTTTCACAACCTAATTGTGCAAAACAAGCAAATGCTAGCTTTCATCTGGTTGGGAAGAGCCTGCATTTGTCTCTGTAACGAACATGCCGCTCAGAGCGAGGACGTTGTTTGAGAGCGTTGCTTTTTCACATTGTGAAATCTTTCCAAATGCATCTTTCTATTTTGAAAAGAAGCAAAAGTTCAGTGGTTTTCTTTCAGTCGGCTGACCTGCAGTGCGCAGCAGCAGGGTGGGTCCGCACTGTGTTACTATTGGCTCCATTCAGCTCCAGCTATCTTTTTTTTTTTTTGCATCTCATTAAAAATATACATTATATTAAAAGGAAAAAAGAACTTTTAGCACTTTTGAAATTACTACTTTGATATGAGAACGTAATGAGTGAAAGGTAATACTAACTAGCAAGTAATATTACTATATAAACTAATATTGCTCATTAATACCCAGCATGATATAAAGGTTTCACCAATAATGATAAACACAGAAAATCCAAAATAAATGCTCTATAATTTCTGGGTTTTTATTTGTTCCCAGAGTCTTAAAGAAGTTTATTTATCTAGTTATATTTCTAACTTGGCTTCAGACCTATTGCTGCCTCTAATGACACCCTCATGCTAGTAGTGATGATTATGGCTAAGAATAACCCTTCACCTTATGTTCACTAAATTTATCGGGTTTCCATTTGCTGTGGGTGACGGTTCTTCACCGTCTTAAACGAGCAAATTACTTCTGAAAGTTATTTCTCAATAAATCAGCTAATGAGCTTTTATTATCAATCCATCAGAGCAAATTGCATTTGCGTTCAATACTACCGTAAGTTACAAAACAATCAAATTAATTAAATAGCAACAGCTTTATCTAAAGAATGCAATTGCCTGCGCATGGTTTTTGATTATTGCTGCACTCCACTGGCTTTGGCGCAACAAGTTCACTTTCAAATGAGCTAATCAATGGATTTTGAATGGAAATATTAAGTATTCAGACATTTGCACTATCACTTAAAGCAGTTTCACAGCGAATTATCTTAAAAGTTAATAATTAGACATTTAAAAACAAAAAAATGTCAGTTTATGGAGGAAATATTTAGTGAAGCTTAAAAACGGTGCTCCCTCCAGCTGACTAGCAGCATTACACGTCTGAGCGCCGCGTTTGCAAACTTCTTAGATGATCTGAGAATTATAACTATCTGGATAAAGGTCGTCAAAGGGTTTTGTTTCAGTCTGTGCTTTTGCACATTTCTGCCTGCAAAGATAAATCACTGATGGTAGATTTGAAACATATTGGCCCTTTTTGTTCTCTTTGTTCCGAAATGTATTTATTTTTATTTATTTTGACAGCAATGGTTTCAGACTCATCTTTTAGCTCTGCGCTGCTTTTTTGTTTTTTTTAATCATTATTTTACCATCAATAAAGCTGCTCACATTTCTGTCAGATTTCAGATGCATCCTCCCCCTCAATGTGGCAGCCTTTCTTTATTTAAAACACACAAAAAGCAACCCACTCCCACAAAAAGTGCTGCAGCGAGGAAAGGTCACTCTTAGGTTTGTAAATACCTCTTTGTTCCTCCAGGCCATGATCGGTTCTTCTGCTATCTAAAGAGAAGTTGGTGAAGGCTGTTTAAGGTCTTCCTTTTGTTTCAGAGAATGTTCTTTTTATGCCATTTCACATTCTGTGTTATAGAATGTTTTCTTGAGATTGTGCACTTGAAAAAAATGGCTACTGAAAAGACTTTTTTTTTTTTTTGGCAGCTCCATCACGTTGGCAGCACAGTGGCATCGGCATCCGTCTCTGGGTTCACGGCGGTGAGGAGGGGCTGGAGGAGGGGATGGATTTACTCTTTTCTGCAGGATCAGCCGAACGAAATGTCAGTGAAACGTTCAATCTCTAATGGATCCCAACGTCTCGCTGCGACGATGGCGAGGCTAAGTGCCCCTTTGTTTGCTTCTGAGGAAACGGATCAAGGATAAGGTGTTTGGTTAGTTGGAGGAGTGCGTGGGAGAGCAAAACGCAGCCGAGGACGAGGACTGTTCTGGGAGGGGTTGGGGGGTGCATCCGAGAGTCCAGAAACTTGGCCCGTTTTCAAATTAAAGTGTATTTATGCATTTATTAGTCCGCACTGGCAGCCTGTGTTGAGCAATTGCTCTCCTCCCCCTGGTTAAGTCAGGCTTTGAAGTCGCACATAGATTTTCGATCGATGAATGCAAAAGTAGAGGATGAATGAAAATGTAATTTTTTTTTCACAGACTGAAGGGATATTTCAATGACTTTTAAAAGAGCAAAGGCAATAAGAAACTGGCTATTTTACATACAGATGAGCGTAGGGTCGTCTTCTGAGCTTCAGCAAGACATCAACCAGAACGCCTTCTTCTATATTTTATTAAAAATGTAGAAACTATTTATATATATATATAAATTTAAATGGTGTTAGTACTCTACCATTATATTATATAAACTAGACAGCCATAGCCCACTGCTAAGCATGCATTTGATTTTGTGTTTTTATAAAATACAACGCCTCCTCACTCAAAAAGCTGATTTCTAATAAACCTAAATACTGGAAGAAAATGTTTTGGCATATAAATTAATGTAGGAATGTTGTATGTAGCACTAGGTGGCTGTTTAACCCCATTTCTAATCTTTATTTGAAGCTAGGTGAGAGGGGTTTTTGTTATTTAGCTGCTAATGTGCGTATAAATAAAATATAGTTTTTTGCTGACTATAATCTATGGTATTATTTTTAATTTGATAGAGATTAAGTCGTTTTACATCTAAAATTGGCAAACTTGCTTACGCCCAAAGTGACTCACTAATTAGCATGTTTACCATTACGTTAGCCTTAGCTTCCATTGTGTGTCTTTTTCAATAAATCCCATTATCAAAAAGATGTATTTTTAAAAATTTAATAGTGGGGCAGGAGTGATGACTTGGATGTAATATTTTGCTAAATTCTTTGTAAAACTGACACAATGTTTGCTTAGCATTGCTAAAAAAAAACACTCTTAATGTTTGCTAACTATTTAGTTTAGACCCCGTTAGTTAGCATTGTTAGCATTTAGGTATCTTTGTCATTTGAGTAGTATGAGTATTGCCCAAAACTGATTCATGCCTTATCTACAAAACCCTGAACAGCTCTCCAACTGTAGGTTTGGCTGGTTAGCAATGCTAGCACAGTCTCTAGCATACTAGCTAACTACAGAGAAGGGGGTCTGTTTTGCTTAGAAACATGCTTGTTAAAGCCCTGTTTGGCTGTTTCTAATTAAAATTGTCCCAGATTTTAGGTATTTAATCATGTGAATGAATACTGGGGATTTGTTTTATTTAGCTTTCAATGCTCTCCACATTATATATTGGAGACTAATTAAAATGTGCTACATTTAGTTAGAAGAACCGGTGTGTTTTGTGAGCATTAAATGATGCTTTTATGTAAGGTAACTTGTGTTTGGGATTTAACATAAGCAACTCTTAACTTTCTGTAAGTTTAGCAGTTCTGCAGTCTCTAAAATAGTCACTGGGAGATTTAGACAACCTAAAACCTTTGTTATTTTTTCATTTTTAGATTTTATTTGGGTCTCGTTACCGCTTCCCTGTCATGTCGTCCAGGTCATGTGGTCTACTGTTTCAGCCTTTTGGAAAGCGTCTCGTTTGAAGCCGATTGTTAAGATGTTGTGACAGTTGTGTGAACCCTGTGAAATTAACAATGTCTTAGCGGCACAGCTCACTGATTGCATTGAGACTAAGATGTAGGAAGTCAGCTGTGGAGAAGCCCTTCATATATATATTTTTTTTCTTGTGGGGTTGGGGCTTGTAGGAGAGGCTGTTTGCTGGGAATTGTTTGAAACCCTGTTGTCTCATAGATCAGATCAAAGAGCACTCAGTGAGGCAATAAACTGGTGAAAAGAGTACATTGCTTGGATTTGCAGGATTGCTTTTGATCTTTTTTTTTATCACAAAATTCTCTCAGCTTTTCATGATATCGGTTCAGTTTCAGATCCATCTTCTCAGGCTTTTTTATGCTGCCAGTAAAGCACACACATCGAAATCTGAAAATTCATAATGTGAAATGTTATCCTTTTTGTTTCCATACACACAGCTTCTGTTTAGCCAGCCTCTGCTGCAGCTAGCAGTTGAGACTCCTCCACTTCTTCCCGTTTCATCCCATCCAGGTGCACAGCGGGAACGCTGCCATGTACGTCCCTCGGTGCACGACAGTGCAGCACAGCTGTGGAAGCCACCTAAAATTTGATTCCTCTCGCCGTAGCCTGGCAACGGCGGGTATTAGCGCTCGCAAGCTGGATGGGTGCAGTTCTGTTGCCAGAGGCAGGATGGGCGCCTGGTTGCAGCTCATTGGCAGATGACATTGAGTGAAAGCTGGCATTCTGAGATTAGGGGATCAGATGCTCACAGTGCTCCACGCAGGAAGTGGTATAAAATGTAAAAAAAAAATCAATGCCAGGAGGGCTTGACAGGTCCTTGTGTCATGCATTACACAGCACATAAACCCACATCGCATTCATTATTATTATTTTTTTTATTTGTTTAATTTATCGACTGCTGTAATTTCATTTTTGGACGATTCGCATATCTGGGATGATAAGTAAATATTTGCTCAGCTGAACAAGCCAAAACGTCTCACTCTGCAGCTTGTAAAAGCACTTTGAGATTTGAAGAAAAGCACTGGCATCTCTTTGAAGGCCACAGATTTCACTTTTTTTGTTAGTCTCTAATAAAATACTGTTCGAAATGCGCCAAAGATTTGGAATATAGTTCGACTGGTTTAAGTAGGCAAACACCACTAATACAGCAATTAAACAATACAAAAATGGTCAAACAAACAGATGCAACCACAGGTTTTTTTCCCCAGCTGATCTCTGCTGCTTTTAACTACTTGTAACATTTTTAGCAAAATATACTATAAGCTTATATTTAACTTGAATTATCAAACTCCTTGTAACACTGCTTTTTTTTTTTTTTTTTTTTTTCCTGAATTTCCAGTCGTTGTGAGATGCGCCTCCGGTAAAAACCAGGAATATGTGATGGTTCTACCAGCTGTGATCTTCAGATTCAGT